>NC_133533.1:9446194-9746194 GCF_048544455.1 Silene latifolia | reverse complement strand
GCATCCAAAGACACGACTGTATTATGTAATTACCTATTTTTGTTATACGTACCAGCACCACCGATTTTAGTTAATTTAAAACATCATTCCCAAAAATGTGTTTTAATTCCATAAAATGAACACGTGATAACTGAGACTCATTTTTTAAGATTCACAAATTAGATTAACTTACAACATCTATCAATATTCCATTTTGTAAGCATACGACAGTATAAATCTTGAATAGTGGTACGCAAAACAACATGTATCTCAATTATATATGTAGCATGTTTGGAGGATTTTTCTTAGATCTCTAAACAATACAAATTTGTTTTTGACTATCTATCCTTAAGACTGGCGGTTCCCTATGAACTTCATGTGAAGTATATAATACCAAATCTAATTTTTTAGATGTGAGATATATTTTTGAGTGAATTGGAAACATAGATGAATTGGAATTTAGAAAGTAAAAATTGATGTAGCCAGTCTAACCGCATAATTTTGTATATTTGGCCGTTCAATACATTTTTAACGTCTACTTGGATTTGATATGAATTTGAAACAAGTTCGAAGAAAAAGTTCTCACAATTATTCTAAAAAAATATTTATCGTACACGAATTTATTCATAGTTAGCTAGTTCTTGGATTATTAGTCCCGCATAAAATCATAATTCTTGACTTTATTCATTTATATTTAATTTTTTTGGCTCATTTGACAAAATCGATATGAGATTTATTTAATATATTTTTAAATGATAACTCATTTTTTTTAGAGGGTAACTCAATTTTTTTTTAATCTTATGTGAATATTATTGCTAATCTAATCATAAACATTTGATACGTTATAGAAAGTCAGAGTTTAAACTATTCCATGCCATCGTGAAAGTTGTTTACTTCTAATATTGTCATTGTAGAAATTTTTCTCTGCCAAATGTTAAGTAAATGTTAATATTTACTTCTCTTTCCTATTATGATATGTTACTTTTTTCCAGAAATATTTTTTAAAAAATAAAAAAAAAAGTTTTTTCCTATGGTTTTTTAAAAGTATTTTTTTAAAAAATAAAAATCAGAGTTAAAACTATTTTATGCTATCGTTGAAATTTTTTATTTCTAATATTGTCACTGTAGAAATTTTCTCTGCGCCGAATGCTAAGTAAATATTAATCTTTACTTCTTTTTCCTATTATGACATATTGCTTTTTCCTGAAATATTTTTAAAAAAATAAAAATCAGTTTTTTCCTAAGGTTCTTTTAAGAGAATTAACAACCCTAATCTTTTGTAAATTTTCTAAATATTCAAAAAAGTTTTTAAATAAAATTATTTTTGTTACTACACGAGTTTCACTAAGTAGTTGAAATCGAACAACTTAGATTTTTGACAATATTTTGTATTTGTTAGAAATTAGGATATGTTTTTTTTGTCTCACAAAGATTAATTGTATGTCTATAAAATATACAATTTTAACACTTTTATACGTTTATTATATTTTTTTTTGCGTTATAAATATTTCTAAAATAAATATTTTTTATCAAGTTATTTTTCTGTTATTATTTTAGTAAAGAATAATCGATAAATTGTTAGATTCACTTCTAATAATATTATTTTTCTCATAAATTATTAGATTTACTTCTATTAGGATTATACTTTCTCATAAATTATTAAGAAGAAAAAGCTAGATCTACACTTATTATGATTTCTAAAAAAGTTGGACTCTCTAATATCACTCGAAAAGTTTCTGCTTTATATATACTAGGTTTGATGCCCGGCTACGCCCGGGCTACCTTTATTTACCATTTAAAATTTATTTTCTATAAAATATGATTCGCTAAATTTGTTTAACACATACATTTACAAATTTTGGTGAGATGTAAAATTAATCAACAAATTATTAGACACGTTCACCACTCCCGCTGTTAATATTATTACTTTCACTACATCCTCTGTTAATACTATTACTTTCACCACTTTTTCGGTTACGGTTGTTTCTTTAACTACTCCTACTATTTTTACGATTAATCCGTTAGTTTTGTCAAACTCATATTTTTAAATAAATTAATATTATTCTAAAATCGAATTGTTAATTAATTTTTCATACTCTCTTTGTTGCTTCTATTGTTACTTTCATTGCATATGTTGTGACTACTACTACTTTCACTACTCCTGCCCCGTCATTATTTTTTCTTTCACTACTCCCGCATTTATTACTGTTAATTTCACTACTCCCGTTGCTGATAGTATGACTTTCACTTTTGTTGCTACTATTGTTGCTTTTACACTCACATGGGTGGTTACTATCATATTAGTGGATGATTATATAGTTTGTATTAAAGTTTTATACTTAAATAAATCTGAAATATTAAATTAGAATATTATTTAAGAGCAATCATTATTATTTACTAAATAAATTACAAATCTAATGAATTATGGGAATATTATATTTTTTGGAAATCTAAAATGATTTATTTACCTTTTAATAGTTTTCAAAATATAACGACTTATATTATATTTGTATATGTTAAATAATTAACATCTTTATATTAATTCATATCATAAGTAGGGCCTGCTTATTTAAGGAAATTCACTATATTCTGGTGTTCTTTAAATTTATACTTTAACCAAAACTATATAATATTTACATTGAAGTCCATTGTTCAGGTCCATCACACGGCGCTAGCGATTAAAAACTATATAGTATAATTAATCTGTATAGATTTATTTAATTACTTTAAAGTCCTTTGGTTTCTGAAATTAATATATAGTACTAGTATTGGTGTCCGGCTTCGCCCGGGCTACCTCTGCTTACCATTAAAAAAAAAATTCATTAAATAAAATTACTTAAAGTTGCATAACCCATAAATTTATCATTAACATATTTTTTTATGACATATCCTAAAATTACGATGAAATAAATTTTGAGACAAATTCACTACTCTCGCTATTAATATTTTACTCTTATTAATGAAACAATAGTAATAACATTTCACTACTTGCCCGTAATCATTGTTACTTTCACTACTCCCGCCGTAATTATTGTTACTACCACTACTACCGCATCCCGCCGTAATTATTGTTACTTTCACTATTGCCGCATTAATATTGATTATTTCACTACTCCCGTTGTTGTTTCTACCACTTTCACTAATCTCGCTGATAATATTGTTACCTTTACTATTTAAATGAGTGATTACTATCATATAACTATATCCAATGTTACTACAATTCTTTTCTTTACTGACGAAATTACTTTTACTACTTAAGCATTCAATTTTAGGAAGATTCTATATTTATATAAATATATTACGTATATGCATTAATCAAGTAGAAACAATTATGCAATATTATATATTATGGAATCTAACTTGAATTATTTATAACCTACTTATATTATATTTTTGTATGTTAAATAATTAATATCTCTACACATCTAATAAACTATAAAGTTTTAATAAAATTGCATAGATTTTAAATTTAATATATAATTTTATGATGATAATAATAATTAATACAATAAGTGTGCATGTTTATAGCAATTAATTATTTTATTTTAAGGAAATTTACCATCTTCTAGTCTTCTATAAATATTTAGGAAAATTACCTGGCATCTTCTTTATTTTATTTTAAGGAAACTGACAATCTTAATTAATTATTTTATTTTAAGAAAATTGACCATGTGTAGGAAAATTACCAAGTTTCTATATAATTTAATTTTAACCCAAACTATGTAATATTTGCATTGAGATCCCTTAATCGGGTCCATCACCCGGTGCTATTGATTTAAAACTATATAGTATAATTAATTTGTATAACTTTCTTTAATTACATTGAAGTCCCTTGGTTTCTGGAATTAATATATAGTATTGATGTATTGATTGATTTTAAGAGACTAAAACATGGTCAATTTCCTTAAAATAAAATAATTATTTAAGATGATCAATTTCCTTAAATAAAATAATTAATTAAGATGGTCAATTTCAAGGAGACTAAAAGAAAGAAGATACTTAGTAATTTTCCTAAATATTTATAGAAGGTTAGAAGATGGTCAATTCCCTTAAAATAAAATAATTAATTAGTATAAAATGCACACTTATGGTGTTAATTATTATCATCATAAAATTATATACTATATTTAAAATCTATGCAATTTTATTAAACTTTATAGTTTATTAGATGTATAGAGATGTTAATTATTTAACATACAAAAATATAATATAAGTAGGTTATAAATAATTCAAGTTAGATTCCATAATATATAATATTGCATAATTCTTTCAACTTGATTTAATGCATATATGTAATATATTTATATAAATATAGAATCCTCTTAAAATTGCATGCCTATATAAGTAGTAAAAGTAATTTCGTCAGTAAAGAAAAGAATTGCAGTAACAATGGAGATAGTTATATGATAGTAATCACTCATTTGAATAAATAGTGAAATAATCAATATTAATGCGGCAATAGTGAAAGTAACAATAATTACGGCGGAAGGAGTGAAATTATCAATATTAATGCGGCAGTAGTGACAGTAACAATAATTACGGCGGGAGTAGCGAAAGTAACAATGATTACGGGCAGGTAGTAAAATGTTATTACTATTGTTTCATTAATAAGAGTAAAATATTAATAGCGGGAGTAGTGAATTTGTCTCAAAATTTATTTTATCGTTATTTTAGGATACGTCATAGGAAAATATATTAATGATAAATTTATGGGTTATGCAACTTTAAGTAATTTTATTTAATGAAAAAAAAAATTAATGGTAAATAGAGGTAGCCCGGGCGAAGCCGGGCTCCAATACTAGTTAAGTGTATTTTACGAACATATCCAGAGACGTAGGGCCGTGAATGAGCTAGCCCAGCTTGACAAGTCTTCACGACTGGCTTGATCAAAGTTGGGGTCGAGATCAGTCAAAATGAATTTGAGCCCAAACTAAGCTGAACTAGAGCATACTGAGGCTAGGGTGGGAAACTTGTCATTTTTAAAATTACTTCCATTTTTATAGGTATTTTTTTTAATGATAAAGAGATTCTCAAACAAAGCTCAGCCTCAGATTAATCTCATATAAATCGTACGAGCTTATCCCGAGCTTTGATTTAAAGCTCGAATTCAAGTGAGATTGGGCTTGACTTGGCTCGATTACATACCTATCTAGACCTGGCAAAACGGGTCAATGGATCGGGTTTGGGTCAGGCCAATTCGGGTCGGGTTAGCTCAGGTTTGTCACATTGTCAGGTTAGGTTGGGTCGGGTTGTTTCGGGTCGGGTCATTTTCGTTTATTAAGATTAAAAAAAAGGCATTAAAGTTATGTTTTGTCGGGTCATTTACGGTCGGGTGATTTCAGATCAGATCATTTCGGATCCATAAAAATTCGGGTCGATTCGAGCTTCGGTGTCATTCGGACGCGGCAGAGTTTGGCTCGGGTTGAGTTGATTTTTCCAGGTATATATTAAGTGCATCCTTAGACACGGATAATTAAAATAGGGGAGATATAAATTCAAAAGTAACAAAACCAAATAAACACACTCGTAACCACACTCAAACCCTAATTCATTAAAATTTCTATCATAATCTGAAGATGGAGTATCTGAATATCATCGATTTCTGCTCTTCATCAACATCAATTTGGTTGCGCATAACTTTCGTAATCATGTTTCTTTACTGTTCTGTTCGTTTATCGAAATTTATTTGGGGTTTGCGATTTAAAATTGTTCATCAGACTTCAAATTCATCCAAAACCAGAAGAAGACCTAATCGCAAAAAGAATCGAGCTCGTAAGAAGCATATTCCTGGTAATTTTCATTTAATTTAACTTAATTACTTGTTATTGAACGGTTCCAAATGATAATTCATGTTAGGCAACCCCAAAACTACACCTTGTTGTTGTTGCTGTTGCTGTCCTTTAATATCACACTTGTTTGTTTCATCATTTTAAGTTTTTTTTTTTTTTTTTTGTAGTACATACAAATGGAACTGAGATTTTATGTTTTGGTTTTGGTTTCACACCGAACAATAGATGTATCTGTGGCCCCCGACTCACACTCCCAACCGAAGGAAGACTTGAATACTGAGGATGATTTATGTGTTGAGCCGCTTGTCAAATTTCCTCTTCAATCTTTGGCTGATGCAACAAAAAAATTTGACTTAGATTTGCGCATAAGTGTGGATGGTTTGGGGAGTGTTTTCAAAGGGAAGCTGAAGAATACTGAGGAGGTAACTTCCTCCAGAATTCTATAAGTTGATTTAGGCGTATCAGGTCTAGCGAGTATAATTTTATCTTTGAAGTGCAGGTGTTCATCATTAGACGACTCAATGAGGTATCATTACTAACTCCCGAAGAATTTGAGGATGAAGTTTCGCTCCTTAGTCAAGCAAACCATCAAAATCTTACAAAGTTGATTGGATATTCGGTCAAATTTAAGAAAAGATTTTTGGTTTATGACTATGTGCATGGAGGCACATTAGAAAGTCATTTGTATGGTGAGTAATTATTTTTATTTTTATTTATATTTATATTCATATGTATACCAGTGTTTTAGTCCAATAGTAATTTTGTATGTATTTTGGATAAATTTGCAGGGAATTCCAAATGTTTTGATTGGGAAACAAGAATGAAAATTGTCGTTGGTGTAGCTAAAGCTTTAAGATACTTGCATAACAAGATGAAGACACCAATCCTCCACTGTTACATCCATCCATCTAAATTAATTAAGTTAATCAATAGCACAATATCAACAACATAATAAAGGTTTCTATCCTAGAGTCCGTAGCATAATTTGAACTAAAATTCGTAAATTTAAAAGGTAACTGGTAAGAGGAGGTTACCTAATCAAGTAAAAGCAAAAATGAAAAGAAAACGAGAAGCAACAGCTACGGTGGACGGTGGTGCTCAGCAGCGCGGTGACAACCCTGGAATGAGAAAAGAAAAAAAAAAAAAAAAAAAAACAGGGTTATTCAACCTCAATTCATCAATAACATGAATTATCAAACTAAATTTATCAAAATCAAGTCCTAAAGAAGGTTCCACCTAGCTAATAGCTAATTTCTCTTAATCCAAAAGACGGTTCCACTTAGCTTAATACTAATAATAATAAGACGGTTTCACTTAACTTAGTAATAATAATAATAATATTAAGACGGTTCCACTTAGCTTAATACTAATAATAATAAGACGGTTACACTTAGCTACCCAACACCAAACACCACCCACGACCCACCCAAGGCCACCCCACGACCCACCCCACCCACCGCCCACCACGGCCTACCCATGGCCGACAACCGCCACCCACGGCCGACCAACCCCCCACCCATAACTCTAAACCTAAACACAAACCCCCTTAATCATTCCCTTTTAATTCAAACACAAATTAAACTAAAATCTAACTACAAATTAATCTAACCTACTAACTACAAATGAATCTAACAAACTAATCACAAATTAATCCAACTAACTACAAATTAATCTAACAAATTAAACCAATTAAACTGAAATTAAACAAAAAAAAAAACTAACCTAATTAAATAGAGTGGTGGAGGCGGTGAGGACGGTGGCTACGGCGGTGGAGGTGGTGGTGTCGTCGCTCGTGTCGCCTTTCCTTTTTTTTTTTTTTGTGGTTTTGAAAGAGTAAAGCGGGAGAGAGGGGAAGGAGTGTTGCGGGTTTTCTATAAAGCAATTTAGCGATCGACTTCAGTCGCCAAATTAGCGACTGATTTCAGTCGCTAATTCTGATATCAGTCGCCAATTTTGCGACTACACGACGATCTTTACATTTTATCTAATTGCTCCTTTCGTCTCTTAAATCTCCTTCTTCTTTCTTTGTGATTTATTTTTCAGATATCATGGTATTTATAGTCTAAACTTAGAGAGTATATGAGGCCATTTAGGAAACTATTACTATTACCTTATTCTAATTATTATAGCAATTACCTATTATTATTATTATCATTACAAATTATATTATTATTATTATTATTATTACTATTATTATTATTATTATTATTTTTTTTTTTTTTTTTTTGCACTTAGCGCGAGGAATCTCCCAGCTACCGGCCCCAGCTTCTGGTCTATGACCAGGCCGTCCAGGCGCGATCCAAGGAGACCAACCCCGCAGGTACGCGACAGCACGGTAAGCCGGCACCCTGTTTAACAGACCCCGAAGGTCCCCGTGCAATAACCGCATGAATGCTCATCCCGGGGGTTGAACCTGTGACCTCGCAGTTCGCCCAAATTTGGAACGCTTTGAGGGAGCACAGCCCACCACGGGACTCGCAGCACTTGGTTATTATTATTATTATTATTATTATTATTATTATTATTATTATTATTATTATTATTATTATTATTATTATTATTATTATTATTATTACTAGTTGGAAAGCCCGTGCGATGCACGGGGCTCCAATTTTGATTATCTTTAACAATGTGCATGTTGAATGTTCCAAGAATTTGTAAAACAACATATTGTAAACGTTGGTTTACATTGCCATGTTTGGTAGCAGAAGTCAACTAAACTAAATATAAAAAAAAGTCCAAATATTTTAAAAATTGGAACGTACAAAACTTTTGGTTGATTTAGTTGATTACTGCTGGATCTTCAGTCCATGTAATGTAAAAGTTACTCTCTTTGGTATTAATTATATCAGTTGTATAACATCCAAAGAGACAGTTGCATTATTCAATTATGTAGTTACCTATTTTTATTGTTGTAGGCACCATCAGTTTTTAGTTAACATAAAACGGTATTGCCAAATGTGGTTTAATTCTACCAAAATAAACATGTGATAATTGAAGCAAACCTTTATGTGCTTCCCAAATTAGATTAACCTACAATATCTACCCATATATTCGACTATGTAAGCATAAGACGGTGTAAAAGCTGAATGAGGGTACGTAACACAACAGGTATCTCGATCATATATGTAGCGTGTTTGGAGAATTTTTTAAATCTTTAACCAATAGAATTTGTTTTCATAATTTACAATTAAGACTGATTATTTCCTATGAACTTCATGTAAACAATATCTTTCGTGTGGCATTGGTATACTTGTTCCCTATCATCAATGTAGAGCATTCATCCCTTTTGGTGATGTTGTTTTTTTACGTTGTTACTTAAAGCTAACCACAACTAAAATCTGAGTTCATATAAATTTCAACATGATTAAGTGACTGCCCCTTGCCTCTATTTATCGTCATGGCGTAGCATGACCTCAATGGATATTGTCTCCGGTTAAACACGAAATATATTTTTGTATCTGAGAACCCATCATTATCCCCGTGTACATCTATGAAGATATGAGTCATTAAAGTTGCATGTCTATTATATAGATGTATCTTTATATCTTAGAGAATAACTAACTACTCCAATAACTAAATACTCCATCTGTCTCAATAAAATGTTTACATATGCTCCATATATTCTCTCCGTCCCGGTCAATAGTTATCTATTTCCATTTTTGGGTGTATCATTGAATAGTTATCCATTTTCATTTTTGGCAACCTTTTGTGGCTCATGTGCATGTGGTCCAAATTCACTCATATTTATTTCCTTAATCTTTGTGCCAAAAGTAATAAATAACTATTGATCGGGACGGAGGAAATATATACATAAAGACCAAGGTACAAAGAGAGGGGAATTGGTTTTATATTTTTAAAAGATAAAGTAGAGAGTATAAAACATATCCAAAACAGAAACGTAAACTATTGACTAAAACACTCAAAAAGGGATAGTGTAAACTATTGACCAGGGAGGGAGTAAATGTTTAATTTTTTAGAGTTTAGGATAGATAGTATAGGCATTACTTGTAAATCCGATTAGATCTATATTAGTTTTATTAAAAAATTTGATTATAGGATTAGTTAATTGGAAATATGATTTATATTAACTTCATTGTGTATGCACTTTATTGTGAAATTTTCAAGAGCAAATTTCGTCTTGCCGAGTCCAACTCAAATACCTAGTCAAAGTCGCGCATAATGAAAGTAAAAAATGACTCATTTAAAAGCAAGGATGTCATATGGAGAAGGGGCATGAACGATGGTGGAAACCATAACTACCTCAAGAGTTATGAAGATGTAAATATTAGCTTTATGTATCTCTTAACGGCCATAGTTGACACGATGTACAATTTAATATGGCCTAATAAATCGTCATTTACATTCACTCCAACCAAAACAAATGCACTGATATAATTGAACACTTTTAATAGAGTTTGCTTTCTAATAAAAGTGATTTTCTTATTGTAGTGCTAAATGTTCTTATATTTACGATAAATGTTAACATTTATTATGAACCAATTGCTTATTTATTATATTCATCACAATTATGGAGTATATACATATGTTTCTCTGTATTAATCAACTAATAATGTTTACCACCATCATTATACAGCTCTGTTTGGCTATATGCCCATTTTTTTTTAGAAAATATACAATGTCTAATTGGTTTTGATTTTGACTTCGGTTTTATAAGCGTTTTTTGTCAAAAATTATTAAACATTTCTTTCGTTTCCAATAAACTAAAGTACTTCGTATTTAAACATTTTTTCCCCTATTATCTTAATTATTTACTAAAATTTTGTTATACCCTGCCAAATGCTGATTTTTTTCTGTGACTTGCTGAATAATCCACTCATTCTATTTTTATTGACCTTTTTTCTCCAAAATTTATCCCAAATCAACCATCCCCTGATAATGATAAAATCGATGGACTATTACTATTACCCCTAATCTTATACTATTACTCATTCTATTAAGATGACATTCTCCCTCTTCTTCTTAATTAAGGGATAGAGTAGTAATATCACCTATATTTCTTAAATTTTTCAAAATGAAAATAAAACAATAAAAATGGAATGAATAAACTATTATCTTACACTAAGTATACTCTAATTTTTTATTGCTTAGATAAGGTAACTATTTGATTTTCTTTGGACGTTCTAGTGAAAATTAATTTTGAAGCTCAAGCCATCATATTATAGTAGTTCAAGACCAGATAAAAATTTGTGTCACCGTACGATTACTTACGGAATATTTAAGGTTGAAAAAGTACGTCTTGTTTAAGATGGAATATCCGTCTTAAATCTTAAAACGGGTCAAAGACTATCACATAGTGGTAATAAAGACAAAAAATTTGACATTTTCTAAACAATTTGTCATGTGATTTGGTATATATTTGACCCGTTTAAGCTTAAGATGGATAGTGTTCATCTTAATTGAGAATTTGTGTAATTTTTTAAATGAACTAAACTTTAGTATGTAATTATTAACATGAATCTTGTACCTATAATCTAGATATACGAAATTATTTCAAGCTAATAATCATTTTTGCAGACTCTAAATAAGAACAATTGTCGGCATACATTATTACTCATTTACACACTTGTTTCATTAATATATATTTGGTACTTTGAAGGAACAATTGATTTTATAGTACTCCGTATATGATAATGATAATGTGGGTCCTATTGATACAACAATTGGTCCTTGCTTTACCAGTCTTAACATAAAACACTGTAGAGTAGTCAAATAAACGTTTTAGAAACTCAAAATTTAAAGGTGTTTTCAATATTGTTATTTGTTAATCATACAAATCCTCTCCATATATTATTTTCTCCTACAAAAGAAATTCACTGGAAAAACACTATGCCAATATCACAAATAATCGTGGAATATAAAGTACTAAACTGCCTCCTATAACACTTTAATTCATTTTCAACTTAAGATAGGAAAAGAAGTTAAAATTACCATTACTTATAACTTTATACTCACTAAACTCTCTATATATGCGTGCGATTTAATAAATTTTATCTACTTATATAAGGATAAAATTAAATGAAATTTGTTTTCTACTTATATTAGGATAAAATTAAATAAAATTTTCTTTGTTCTTAAGAAATTTACTTTTATAAGGATAATTTTTTTTTTTTTTTTATAAATTTACTTTTATTAGGATACATTGAATGACATTAGTTCATTTTCAACTTAAGATAAAATGAGAAGTTGTTACTCACAATTACATATAAATTTATAATCACTAAAATCTACATATATGTGTGTGATTTAATAAATTCTTAGGATATAAAATTAAATAATTTTTTTTAAGAAATCTAGTCTTATTAGGATAATTTTATAAATTTAATATTTTTTTAGAAATCTACCCTTATTAGAATAATTTATTAAATTTTTCTTTAAATTATAGGATTTCTAAAAAAATTGGACTCTCTAATATCGTTCGAAAAGTTTCTGCTTTATATATATGTATTGATTACATACTTTCTCCAATCCAATCCAAACTACCCATTTGACTTTTTACGGTCTACGAGACGACACTTTGACCACGTTTTTCTTCATTTATATATTAGTTTTTTGTGTCGAAATTATAATTTTCCGAAACCTGTTTTTATAACAAACGTAAATATGTAAATTTTATGTATAAATTTTAAAATTTTGACTAAATATAATCGATGTCAATATTTAAAAAGGTTAACTTTAAAAAGTGAATGGGTAGTTTGGATTGGATTGAAGGAAGTATTATATTAGCCTTCCCATAATTCGAATTACTATATATATCCTTTACTAAGTTTATTATAACACTAATATTATTTAGGATTATTAATATTATAATTATTATTACCTTTACCTATTATTATTCTCCTCATTAATTTTATTATTAAATTCCGAAACAATTCCCTACCATGCTAATACTAGGCCAAATATAATCGGCCCACCTATCTTATTCGCACGGCCCAAGGCCTTATTACTAGCCAAGCCCAATTCCCGACATGCTTACTTACATTATTATTTAATTAACATCTTATTTGCAACTATTATTAAAAATGGTATTAATTAATTATTTAAAAATAAATTATCCATATAAATTATTATCAAAATACGGGAAATTACATATAAGCACCCAGAACTTACAAAGTCATTACATAGCCAAAGTAAACTACAAGGAATCTTTCATCATTACAAGTTTACACAAAATTATCAATAACCAAGATAAACTACTTACTTACTAGAAGTTCACACGAAATCATCAATATCTAAGATAAACTACTTGGAAATCCATCAATATTTGGGTTAAACATATCATCAATTTAGCATCTTCCATTGTCTTCCATCAAGATAATATTCTCATTCAGCAAGGAAACTCATTCTTGTGACCAAATCAGCCATGAGAGGTCTATCAGAGAGCTGCTTCTTAAGGCACATCTCAGCAATGTTACACACTTCGTACAATTCTTCCTCTTTAAAGTTTCCTCCAAGCCTTGAATCAACCATCTCAGCCAACTTATGTTTGTCCTTGAGATATGGTTGTACCTGTGTACAATATTTAGAAGAGGGAGTAACTAGTTTAGTGAAAAATAAACGTAACGTTCGAGTTTCACAGTTGTAACTTGTAATATATGTTGAAGTATGAGATTTTAGTGTATTGTAGAAGTTTTCAGAATGTTCTAGATTTATCCGGAATGTTCTAGAATAATGTAGAAATAACTAGAAGAGTGTAGAAGGATCTAGAAGAGTCATGTGTATTCTAGGTTTATGTAGAACAACCTAAAACCTTCTAGACATGTGTATAAGTGGTAAGGAACTTTAGAGAGTTCCGTGTCTAGGTCACTCTAGAATGTTCCTATTCTAGAATATTCTTAGGTTGTAGGAGGAGGAGGAACACTATAAATAGAGGACCTCTCATCCCATTCCCATGTAACCGAAGTGTATCCCAAAAATTTCACAAACAAATAATACACAACTAATTCCTTCAACTAATCAAACTAAACCAACAACTAACTCCACTCTGCTTCCTATACTCCCCCATACACCAACAATATAGGCACACCTTTACACGACTTACTCCATAGTCTCATACAACCATACTCATAACAGAAATAATACTCCATATTACACACAATGCATTTGCTATATATGATAATAAACAGATCGTAGAAAAAAAAAAGCGTTTAAGTGTTAAGAATGTGGGCAAAAACAATGTAACATGTAAGAAACAAAAGTACCAATTAGAAAACAAGTTAAGAGCCAGAAGTTCTTTACCCAATCAATTAAGTATTCTGCGAATAAAAATACATAAATTTCTATTTTAAAAAATTTCTTTTAAGTTGAATTAATTACATATAGATCAACCGTTTTTAATGAAATAATAATAGTAGGTAGATAAATGACCAAGACGAAGGAAGTATAATAAAAGAAGAAAAAAAAAAAAAAAAAAAACAATAATAATAATCGTTGCAAAATACTAACAAACATAGTAATAATTGTGAGAAATTACTAACAAAACGTGGCAAAAGTTTAGTAAATTGTGGTTATACATAACAATAAATATACCTTGACGATATATTATAACAATATACGTGTTGATTAATAACTTTTTTTTTCTTACTATAGTAAATATATGGTTAGTTAAATGTAATACTTGCCTGAATCACATTCTTTGCTATAGTGTCCTCATCTTATCAAAGTTATATGGCAAGGTGGTTCGAACTGTATAAAGTTGTGGAAGTAACGCAAATGATCCTAGTTCACCACATATTTAAAAGGGGTTGTGTGTCCTAATCTTGACATAGCTCCTTCTACAAGAATGTAGATTTTCCCTGGATATTCATGCTCATGTATAAGGACCATCCGGACGGTATAATTTCAATATCAACCTCTAAAACCTATAAACAATAATGGATGAAATTATTCCAACAACATATCTTTTAATTTCGATTTGGGTATCTTTCGGTAAATGACTTATAATGTTGGATAAACTAGTGGGTGAATCCTTAAGTTGAGTGATCAAGCCACAAATCTTCTCTCAAAAAATTTCAGTCAAACTTTGGAACCCAACAAACTTTCTCAAAGTTTGAAGATTTTCAAGCTTATTTGTCAAACAAGAATAAGGGCTAGTCATACGGAAGTTAGTAAACATAATCAATAAGAACTTAATCAATAATGAACTTATGTAAATATTGAATGTGAGTCTCAATTTAGTCGATAAGTTATTAATTTTGTTGTTGATACATGTCATTTGATAGTAGTATGAAAATTGGATAAATTGAGATACGATAAAAAAGACAATTTCTGATTTTGAACACCGTACCATAACCTCCACAACCATAAAATTAAGTCAATTTCATCTATTTAGTTAATTCAAATGTGGACACATGGTCGTTTCTAAATTTGATTGATTTATATCTTTTGGATAGACAAAGCAAGAAAAAGAATCTCCGGGTTATAAAACTAGTTCAATATAGATACACAATGATTAATAAGAAAACACAACTACCATTTCATTCAATTAATCAAATTTGTAAATATTTACAGAAATGAGCTTAAGCAATCTAACAAAAGTGTTGAAGCCTCTGTGTTGGAATTCTTTTCAAACTGCCAAAATAAAATAAAATAAATAAGGACAGTCATTAGTACATTCTGTTAAAACAAGTAAAACTTTAAAATGATTATTGTGTATTTATTTATGTAATATAACTAGCTTACATTGATAATCGGTCTATCTTTCAAACATGCACCAGTCGTATCATGATCTATAACTTTGCAATGTCATAGCTTGGAAATATTAAGATTGCAAGTGTAAAAGGAAATATTGAGATAAAGTCCAAAAATGCCTAAATGCCATAGTTTCTTACTACCTTGAATCGGTCACGGACACATGAGCCAGTTACTTTATAACCATAAGATGTATTAGCGTAGATAAAAAAATCAAGAAAGATAAAAGCAGTAACGATCAAGTCACATATCTTCCACCCTTGCGTAAATTCATGGACAATACCGACATGATATGGTATTGCCCACGAAATAATGATCGACAACATGGCTACCAACACCTTCCAAAACCTACATCAATATAAAGTAGTGAATTGAATTAACTAGTAGTTCATATATTTCGTCTCAATTGTAATCAACTAATTCGATTTCCGGACATATTATTAAAAACAACATGAGTAAATCACGAATTATACTCAAAGTTTAGCTACTATTTGTATGTTCAAGTCTTCCATTCACTTTCAATTAAGACATTAACTCGAAACATGGCAATTTAAACTCATATACTCTTCAAAAATACTTTATTATTTATGTAGAAAATTAATTTAACTACATATTTACACTCATACAAGATGTCAAGATTAACTACATATAACATAGAATAAAATAGAGAAAATCAAAATCATAGTAGTAGTCTAGTAGAAGGCGGAATTAAACCCTAGAATAAAATAGTGAAAATAAATCTGTTCCGGGTGTAATTCCAGAGCAAGTATTGTTACCACCCGTGGCTTGTAGAATGACGTCTTTGCTTGAATCCTCCTTGCGGTCTCCTGAAACGATGAACAAACTGAGGGCTCGGCTTTGGCCGAGCGTACTCACTCCGACGCTCAAGTCAGTAAACTTAGAGAGGTAAGTTGTTGTTACTTGGCTAAGGATGTATTGTAGAGAGATAAGGAAGATATTACCAGATGAATAGTGATTCTTAGGTTAAATTGTGGATCCTTTCCTCAATGAAGGTTGAGGAGTATTTATAGACTTTCAACTTTTGTCACGTAGTGGCCAAGTGGCCAAGTGGCTAGCAGGTGGAAAGACCGTTCTACCCTCGGCCGATGGACCCATGGCAGACCGGCCGAGGGGTCTTGGATATGAGTACGCGGATATGTGTCCCGGCTGGCCGGTTGCCAGGCCGGGACCCAAGTGACAGGCCGATGGGTTGCAGATTTGCATCGGCAAGTCTGCCTAAGTCGTTGACTTTGCTGTGGATATCTTTGACCTTGCTCAAACTGTTGACTTGGTCAGCGGTGCAGAATATGCCCCATCAAAATCAAAATCATACTAGTAAGTAGATGAAATTAAACCCATACAAGATTAATTATATAGCATAATGAACTCATATATAACTTTCAAAAATGCATCAATTTAAATGAAAGAATTCTGAAAAAAAAATACTCTTAAACTACATTTTATCAATTTTTTTACAAAATAAAATTAGGTAATAATTTAACTACATATTTAGACAGTCCATGATAAAATAAAATAATGTAATGATCAAGAAATATCAAGGTAAATAAAAGAAATGGGAAAATGTATGTAGAGCTAGTATATACCTAATGAGGGTGTTGGAAAGGTCAAAGAGAAAGCGACCCAGTGGTGATGGTGGCGGTGGCAATAGCCTTCGGTAGTCCAGTTGACGTTCAACATCGTTATTATCAGTCGTGATAAGGTTTTTGTTGGAAGGTAGTTAGAGAGGAAAACTGGCTAGGTGAATGAAGAAAGTGTATGTGTTTGCAATGCTACTGCTAGAGTAGGCAATGGGCCGTGCTGGGCCGGCCTGCGTGCCGGCCCGTCGTGCCTTCCCCCAAAATTGGCCCGGCCCAGGCACGAATATTGGGCTCCTCGGGCCGTGCCGTGCCAGGACCACTGATCCAAACCTACGCCGCGGCCCGCTCAAGGCACGACCATTTTCGTGCTCGGGCCGTGCCTGGCCCATGGGCTTTTCGTGCCTTGTCCGTGGGCCGGCCCATGTGGTTTAATATTTTTTTATTTAAAAAAAACGTTATATAATTGATATATTTTTAGTACTTTTTATTTAATAAATGATGATTAATGGTTTAAATATATATTTTATTAAATATTAATGTACTTTTTGTTTAATAAATGATAATTAATGGTTTAAATATATATTTTATTAAATATTAATGTACTTTTTGTTTAATAAATAATGATCAACGGGCCATTCTTCGTGTCGGGCCGTGCCAAGCCCGTCGTGCACGTGCGTCGTGCTCTCCACCGTGCCTGGGCCGTGCCGTGCCTAGGCACGGATTTCTGAAGAAAATCGCGCCGGAGCCCGTCTCAAGCCCAGTCGTGCCGTGCCCGTGCTTCCTCGATTTTCTCGTCGGGCCGGGCCGTGCCGTGGGTCGTGCCTGACCGTGCCGCCCACCGGCCCGCGGCCCTTTATGCCAACTCTAGCTACTGCCCTATTCGGTTGTTTACACTCAAATTTACAACTCACCACCACCTTCTTTTGTTCTTTACTGTGACTTCACCATTTTTTTATGTACGGAGGAGCAAAGATCCTTTGTGGATCCAATCAATTAGTCGGTTTAAAACCGTCTTTTCATGTAAGACGGTTATTTTTTAGAAAAAAATATTAATTTTTTGGGATTAATAATTGAGTGATTAATCATAAAAATCCGGTGTCATTAACTCTTAACTACTATGTAAATGATTTTATTTTTTAATTTGTAATTATAATTAATCAAAATTCCATATGTTTATCCACTTTTTTACCTAATGGCTCTAATTTAGTTGTAAGAGATTTAGTATATGTTTGGTCTTACTTTTCAAAGTGTTTTTGGACTTAAAAATACTTTTTGGTCAAACACATCATATATTTAAAAGTTAAAATAATTTCTCAAAAACTCAAATACAAAAATAGAAGGAGCAATTTGGTATTTCTGATTCTTGAAAACTACTTTTACAAAATCAAGCTTTAAAAACAAAAACTCATTTTTAATAATCTAGGTCAAACATGCTCTCAGTGTGTGTTTGACCTTAATTTTCAAAGTGTTTTTGAACTTAAATATACTTTTTGGCCAAACATAATAGAAATTTAAAATCTAATAGTAGATTCTCAAAAACTCAAACACCATGTTTTTGCGCATAAAAATAGAAGTATCAATTTGATGTTTCTGTTTCTTGAAAAACACTTTTGAAAAATTAAGATTAAAAAATAGAAACTCATTTTAAGCAAACTAGGCCAAACATGCTCGTGTCCTTCGTCCTTTTTTTTTTCTTTCTTAATGATTTTATATTATTTTCTTTTTCTTTATTTTTTTGATAAAAAAATGAATTATTCGATCATTTCCAAGCTACTACGGAGTATCTCATTATTATCCTAATGTTATTATGTGAAGTAGGTTATATGCATGTGTGTGATCATTTTATAGATTCTCATTCTATTAAAATTGAACTATGTTTAGTTTTAGTTATTCTTACTTATAATAAAAGTTACTATTTTCTTGCAAAACCCAACTTATTAATTAGTTGCCTTCAAAAATACTGGGACGGGTATTTTCGAAATAAAACATAAAATGCTTGTAATATATTATTTTTTTGAGAAAATCATTATACTAGATTGGTACATTCGTTTTAAGAAAGGTCAGCTGCAAACGAAATATTTAGTATGTCTTAGTTAAGACAAATGTATATATTGCATAGTGGAAAATGGATTACGAGTTTGAACTCTCTTTTCCTTTATGTCATAGTGTCGTACGTACTATCTTTGTGCCTTGTTTGACCTCAAAGAAATGTTAGACAATCTAAAGTTTACGTTTCATAATTACCTTAACCACTGATATTGGAGTACTATTTACTAGGAGAACATTTGGCGCACTATATATTCCCCTTCCATATGCAAAGATATTAAAAAAAAAAGGACTTGGGACATTTAGTACCTTAACTGCTTAACCTTAACCATAATCACATTGCTAAAATACCCATAATTTCAAATGAATATTACATACGAGTATAAACATTCACTTTAAATGAAACGTATGTTCTCATTCATATTAGTGGAAGTAAATACCTCTTATAAAAAGTTTTTGTTTCATTGATTACAAATAAATTACTCGTTCGGTCATTTTTTATCGATTCAATTTGGCACAAAGACCAAGAAAATGAGAACAACAACGACAAGGAAATAATGATAAACAAAAGGGACATACCAAATGTCTCTTTGCATACATTACCTCTCCACTTGCCCACTTGTATAAACCTTACCTAGTACTAAAATAGATAACAATTGACCGGTACAGAATGAATGAGTATTACTCTAATTAATATGTAAAAGAACCTAAAATATTGACAAACTATAAAGTATGTAAACGTTACACCTTCTATTACTCATAAGACTCCAAAATTGTGCAATTAGAACAACGTCCCCAGTTTACATGGAATAAAGCAAATATGGTCAAGTCTTTTACTTTCTTGCATACGGATTGTCAAATCTTTACTACAGTATCATTTTTTTTTGCTAAAAATATATTTTGTCAAATAATTGGTCATTACTTGTGTAGTTGTGTATATATTTTTATTTGTATCAGATTATAATTTGTTTATGTTTTTCACTATATTTAAGCTCAAAATTCTAATCCGGAAAAAAGAGGGAAATATCCACCAGTTATAATCATTTATTTACATTTGAATTAATTGTCCCTTACAAATAATAATCCTAAAAAGATATGATAAATAAATAATAATGATGGGAGAACCGTACTAAATTTTCAATTAAATCGAGTAAGCTACATTCACAATTAGTCATATATGACTGAAGTCCTATTTCATATAAAATTATTTTTTTTTGTTGAGTAACAATTTTATGTTGGAAACTCGTTGAATTTGGGATGTTCGATTGGTAACTAAAATTGAAGCATTAAATAATAGTAGTAGGAAAACTAAATTTGTGTAGCAAGTGGTATTTAAATTGAGGCATTCACTAAGCAAATGACTTTGTACTAGACAGCTCTACCAAATGAATAACTGTTTTTTTAATTTTTCGCTGTTTTGTTAAAGGAGAACATTTTACATGCACTAACATGTTCAAGGTAACTTCTATGGATACCGCTTTGAAAGAATAGCTTAAAACATGAACCGACATAATAACGTTTTAATATTTGTAACACTATTTAAAGAAAATGGAATAATGTGCTTAGGAATTGAAGAGGCGGACACCTAGCTTCGAGTAAAGAGAGTCAAAGACGACACAACAACAAATGTTCGATGACTTACTCTCTCAAGATTCAAATGAAATTTTATATTGCATTATTTTTAAGATTATCCTATTTTTACACTGCATCTGTATTAAATAGAGTAATTTTATTCTCTTAATATATTATCAATGAGTCCTACCTTAAGTTGATTCAAACTCAAGTTTAAGAATTCTCAAGGAGTTAAAATTCACGGGTTCAAAATTCGAGACCGAATTAAACATGTGGCGAGGTTGAATTTTGTGGTAGGACTTAGAGCATCCGCAACGGTGAAATCTCAACAATTTTCATCTTACACTTTTTCATCTTTTCTCTCTCCTATTTAGCGTCCACATCAGCTTTTCTGATGCGTGTATTTTATATAAGGTTTTTACCTCATTTTTACACGCATTTCTGTACTATTTACGTGGCATCTAGCTACAAATACCCCCGAATATTCTACTTTGGTTCGTTTTATGTAAATTGTAGGAATAAACCAAAGAGGAGCTAAATCGAGCCTAAACTCGTCCCATTTGCATGCATTTATGGAGAACAAGGAGCCGGAGCTTGGAATCTATCACTTTGAAGACGCGTGAGCTGGTTTCGGAAGGTGTCATAGTGTCTAACGTGCCAAAATAGCTCGATCGACTACTTTTCTAGTCGATCGAATGCTTTATATACTGAAGGTTACTCGATCAAGCAGTTCGAGTATTCAATCGAGAGGGCAGTGCAAGGAGTTACTCGATCGAGTGGGTTATTTCCACTCGATCGAAAGGTTTGACGCTTAGTTGCTCGATCGAGTGGTTTATTTCCACTCGATCGAGTGGTTTTACCCGGATAGGAGTTGTTCCGCCTAATTTCGTATGGGCTTTTGTAATTAAGCTATGGATTAGGTTTAGAGGAGGATTTTCGTATACTACTAAGACAGTAGACTGCGTAACTCTTCCTCATTCGGTTCACTTCTCCTTGATCGACTTCTACTGCCTATTGATTTTTACCTTCTTTCTATACTTTGCTACCCAGATTCAGATTTGTAATTGGTATTATTTCTCCTTTTATTTCTTAATCGTATTTATCATTTTATTTTCTATCTTCTTCTCACTGCTTCCATTATTGTTTTATTTAATCTCTCATTCTTATTATTATTATGTCTAATTCTTGTTATCTACATATTATTATTGTTAACTCGATAGTGATGTGTAGCTAATTCCCTTTTGCTAAGGCTAGGGGATCCATGATTATGAAGGGATAGTGATTGAATTATTAGGTTAATGCTGGTGTAGTCCTTGTTGTTAATCGCTGCACTTATTTGTATCTGTCTAATTGAGTCGACGCAATTAGGCATTTAAATCATAGTAAACCTTGACCTAGACCGGAAGGTTGGAAAGGGCAAGACTCGTAGCGAACATTAGGGCACTGTAGTGAGGGCGAAAGCTAAGCTATTTGTGCTTTAGGGCGAATTGAGACCGGAAGGAGATATTCACTGCTCCTCGGACCATACTTGCATTGACCTGAGACCTAAATCACTTGACCGAATGATCATGGTGAACCGTCTGTCTTAGCTGCTTTCTTTATCTGCTTAATCCCTTTTCTCTGCCTTTTTCTCTTTCCCATTCTCATTAGTTTAAAACAACAACCCATTTAAAACCCCCATTTTGGTTACCGTGACGAAGTTAAACAAAGCTGACATTTTCTCATCTCCCTGTGGAGATCGACCCGACTTCCCTAACTATATTAGTTAGAGCCAGTTGGTTATTTTTGATAGGTATACGACTATCCTGTCAAATTTTGGCGCCGTTGCCGGGGAGGTGGCGCAATTTTGCTGCTTTATTTGAGTTTGTCTCTCGTCTCAAGGAATTTATTCCTTGAGGCTGATCTCATTTTTGCAAAGTTTTGATTAGTTTTGCAAGTATTTTGTTCTATAAGAGAACATCATCACACCTGCTCCGCTTTGTAAACTCTTTTTGCCAGGATGCCTAATATAGCCAGCCATTCAGAGCCTAATGTGGATTCCCTTCCAAAAGGTTTATTACTACCCACTACTGAGTCGGGAACCTTTGGAATCCACCCATCCTACATGCAGCTGGTCAAGAGAAATCTCTTTAGGGGGGTACCTGAAGAAGATTCATGCAGGCACATAGAGCTGTTTACGGAGTATTGCTCTACCATTCCTCTTGCTGCTGGGGTGACACAGGACAAAGTGAAGGGAATTCTCTTTCCCTTTTCTTTAGCTGATGATGCCCGGAAATGGTTGAGAGATTTAGATAGGGAGGCAGCCGGTGTGACCGACTGGAGTTCTCTTGCTTTGGCCTTTTACAAGCGATATTTCCCACCGCAGCGCACCAATGCCTTGAGAGCTCAAATTACTTCTTTCGAGCAATTGCCTACTGAGGACTTAGATGGGGCTTGGACTAGGTTCAAGAAGCTTGTCCGTTCTGTGCCTCACCACGGTTTCAAGCGTTGGTTCCTTTGTACTCAGTTTTACAACGGAATATATCGAAACCAAAGAGCTATTCTTGATAGTGTAGCTAAGGGGAGATTCACTAAAAACGTGGAGGATGATCAAGGGTGGCGTCTTATTGAGGAGATGGCCATTCATGTCGCCAAGTATGGAAATCCCCGAGGTAGTGAGCAAGTTAATGAGTTGGTAGCAGCTGCAGTGGAAAGTCCTAGCAAAAGTCTAGGTAATGTGGAGATTACGGAAGCTATAGGTGAGAGTGCACAGGTTTGTTCAATTATTGAGCATGTGGAGATATATGGTAGATGTGGCATGGAGGGGCATGACCCTATTGATTGTCTGGCAAGTATAGAGCGCGTCCTTACTTATCAGAAATACAAGCAAGGAGTCCCTTTTTCTCAATTATACGAGGAAATGAAGAATGTTTCTACTCTTTCTAGGCCGCAGCCGGTCTCTCCAACCGCCAACGAGGAAATTGTTGAACTGAAATCCTTGATGTTGAACTTAACACAACAGTTTGGGGAGAAATGTAGCAAGAATGAAACCGTTATAGTGGAGTTGAGAGAACAAGTCGCGCAGTTAACACTCGCGAAAGACCAAGCTAACCTTCTACCGACATGTGATCCAGTTAATGCAACGAATCTCCAAAGTGGCCTTGTTCATGAGGGGCCAAAAACACCAGAAGACGGGGTTGTGATAGCTGATAATGCCCCGGAAGATGATTTGGATGAGTTTTTGGACGAAATCCTTGCTGCGTGTTGTCCAGACACTCGATCGAGTGAAAATGCTACTCGATCGAGTGAAATAATCCATCCCATTACTCGATCGAGTGATAAATGTGGTCGATCGAGTAGTGCCCAATTTGCAGATGGTCGATCGAGTGATATTCTTACTCGATCGAGTAAAATAATTGAAGAAATCACTCGATCGAGTGAAGAAAGTGGTCGATCGAGTAAGCCAGAAAAACAAATCACTCGATCGAGTGAGGAAAATGGTCGATCGAGTAAATGCCAACATGAAATCACTCGATCGAGTGGTGAAAGTACTTGATCAAGTATCAGAAGCAGCGGAGACCCTATTTTGATATCTAATTTTGCTACCGCGTCATCTTCCTCTGCTGTGGAGACGTCACGCACTGATAAAGGTAAAGAGAAAGTCGCGGGTTCACTCATTGCTCCAGGTAACTGTCGCGGGTTCACCAGAGTACCCTTTCCAAGTCGTCTGAAGGACGCGAAGGTCGAGCGACAGTATGGTAAGTTTGTGGACGTTGTGAAGAACCTCCAGGTAACTGTCCCTTTTACCGAACTTGTTACCCAGGTACCTACTTACGCTAAATTTATGAAAGACATTGTGACGCGTAAGAGAGACCTAAGTGAATTTGAGACGGTTTCATTTATGGAAGAGTCTAGTAATTTACTTTTAAATAAGGCTCCACCTAAAATGAAGGACCCGGGTAGCTTTTCTATTACATGTGTTATAGGCAATGTGGTTATTGATAAGGCTCTTTGTGATTTAGGAGCAAGCGTCAGTGTCATGCCCCTATCTGTCTGCAAGAAATTGAATATGGGTCATCTTAAATTGACTAACATTACCCTAAAGATGGCTGATAGATCTGTTAGGAGACCCTTGGGTGTCTTGGAGGACGTGCCTGTGAAAATAGGCAAGCTCTTTATACCAGTAGATTTCATTGTTTTAGACATAGCTGAGGACACCCGGACCCCAATTATATTAGAAAGACCATTCCTTTGTACAGCTGGGGCCATTATTGATGTCAAACAAGGGCATTTGACTCTTGCAGTAGGGGATGACGCAATTACTTTCAGTTTGCCTAGCACCTTGGCTCGGCCAATGATAGAGGATACTTGTCATTCTGTTGATATTATTGACGAGTCTATTTATGACTTCTGGTCGGGTTCTTTTGTGAAGGACCCACTATAATCTCTTACGCTTTTGGATGAGTGTGCAGATAACCCAGATGACGATGACGCTGTGATGGATTTGCTTATAGATGATTTAGATGAGCGTGAACTCACCGACGCGGAGGGAGAGCAAGTGGAACAAATGATCAGTACCCTATGCTCCATTGAGGTAAAGGTATCTGAGCGTAAGCCTCTTCCCTCTCATCTAAAATATGTTTTCTTAGACGATACTGAGCAATATCCAGTCATTGTTAGTGCTAAGCTTGATAATGATCAGCTGACTTCTTTGTTAGCTGTGCTTAAGAAAAACAGGAAAGCTTTGGGTTATTCTTTGGACGATATCAAGGGGATTAGTCCCGATATTTGTATGCACATGATAGAGCTGGAGGAAGATCACAAACCTTGCAGACAGGGTCAGCGCAGACTAAACCAGAAGATGCAAGATGTTGTGATGGCTGAGGTAATGAAGCTGCTCGACGCAGGTATTATCTATTCTGTTGGTCATTCTAAATGGGTGAGTCCAGTGCAGGTAGTCCCGAAGAAAGGAGGGACTACCGTGGTTAAGAATGACAAAAATGAGTTAATACCCACTCGAGTAGTGACTGGTTGGCGGATGTGTATAGATTACAGAAGGCTGAATGCCGCCACCAAGAAAGATCACTTTCCCCTTCCTTTTATTGATCAAATGGTAGAAAGGTTAGCTTCTCATAAGTTTTTCTGCTATTTAGACGGGTATTCAGGGTTCTTTCAGATCCCTATTCACCCAGACGATCAAGCTAAGACTACATTTACTTGTTCTCAAGGCGTGTTTGTTTATCGCAGGATGCCTTTTGGTTTATGTAATGCCCCTGCCACCTTCCAAAGGTGCATGATAGGGATATTTTCAGAGTATATTGAGTCTATTATGGAATTTTTCATGGACGATTTCAGTGTTTATGGAAGTGATTTTTCTAACTGTCTATCTAACCTTGATAAAGTGTTGCAGCGCTGCATTGAGGTTAATCTCGTGCTTAACTTTGAGAAGTGCCATTTCATAGTCAACGAGGGAGTTGTCTTAGGGCACTTAGTTTCTGATAGGGGAATAGAAGTTGATAAAGCAAAAGTGGAAGTGATTCAGCAATTACCTCCTCCTGTTAATGTCAAAGGAGTGAGAAGTTTCCTTGGTCACGCCGGTTTTTATCGTCGGTTTATCAAGGATTTCTCAAAAATTGCTAAACCACTTACACAGCTACTACTTAAGGATGCCACTTTTATGTTTACTGATGAGTGTCTTTCTACTTTTAATAGGTTAAAGCGGGCTTTAGTCTCTGCGCCGATCATACAGCCTCCCAACTGGGATTTGCCGTTTGAGATAATGTGTGATGCCAGTGACTATGCACTAGGAGCGGTGCTAGGCCAACGGAAATACAAAGCTTTAAACGCAATCTACTATGCGAGCCGAACTCTGGATGAGGCTCAAGTGAAGTACACCACCACTGAAAAAGAGCTGCTAGCTGTAGTTTATGCCTTAGAGAAATTTCGTTCTTATTTGATTGGATCAGAAGTTACTGTTTTTACTGACCATGCAGCTTTGAGGCATCTCCTTGCTAAGAAGGAGGCTAAACCACGGCTATTGAGATGGATACTCCTTCTTCAGGAGTTTGATTTGAAGATTAAAGATAAGAAAGAGGCTGAGAACGTTGTAATTGATCATCTGTCGCGGCTGTCGCGACAAGAAGGGGAAGATTATTTACCTATTGATGACTCTTTCCCTGATGATACTTTATTTGCTGTACTATCGTCTATTGTTAACCAAGAGCCTTGGTATGCAGATATAGCTAGTTACGTTGTCAGTGGCAAGCTGCCGCCTGACCTTTCTCATCAGCAGAGGAAGCGTTTTCTGTATAACGCTAAGCAATATTTTTGGGACGATCCTTATTTGTTTAAGGAATATGCAGACGGTATCTACAGATGGTATATTCCGAAGTGGGAAGCCAAAGTAGTCCTGGAAGGCTGTCACTCCTCTTCCTATGGTGGTCACCACGGTCCATCGCGTACCGTGGTTAAGGTACTTCAGTCTTGTTTTTACTGGCCTTCTTTGTTTGCTGATGCTAAGTCCTTTGTTTCAGCTTGTGATGTCTGCCAATGATCGGGGAACATTTCAAAGAGACATGAGATGCCACAAAATGGTATCTTAGAGGTTGAGGTTTTCGATGTCTGGGGCATTGATTTCCAAGGACCGTTCCCGTCCAGTAAAGGTAACAGGTACATTTTAGTAGCTGTAGATTATGTGTCGAAGTGGGTTGAGGCAATTGCCTCACCTCATTGTGATGCCAAGACCGTGATAAAAATGTTTAAAAAGGTCATATTTCCCCGATTTGGTGTCCCTAGGGTCGTCATTAGTGATAGGGGAATTCACTTTAAAGAAAAGAAACTAACTTCCATTCTGTCTAAAGTTGGTGTCCAACACCGGCGTGGTTTGGGGTATCATCCCCAAACTAGTGGTCAGGTTGAGGTCTCTAATCGCGAGTTGAAAGAGATCTTGTCTAAGGTAGTTTCTAAATCACGGAAGGACTGGAGTCTTAAATTAGAAGACACATTATGGGCCTACGAATCGCTTTTAAGACACCAATTGGTGCATCACCTTATAGGTTAGTTTATGGGAAATCATGTCATTTACCTGTTGAGTTGGAATGTAAGGCTTGGTGGGCAATTCGTGAGCTTAACTTTGATCCTAAGTTGTGTGGTCAGAATCGTCTTTTGCAGCTAGATGAGTTGGAAGAATTTAGGCTTAATGCCTATGATAGCTCGCGCATTTATAAAGAAAAGACGAAGAGATGGCATGACAAAAGAATTCTACCTCGGGAGTTTCATGTTGGGCAAAAGGTGCTGCTATTTCATGCCCGACTGCGATTATTTCCTGGCAAGCTGAAGTCCAGATGGAGTGGTCCATATACGGTGACAGCTGTTACTAGATATGGATCCGTTGAGCTAGAAAGCCCCGAGGGAAATCGGTTCAAAGTGAATGGGCAATATGTGAAGCATTATCACGAGGCAAATGAAGCAGACAATCGTGTTGAAGTCCTGTACTTCGACGAGCTAGACGCGCCAGTTAATTGATGCCAGAAGAGTCGTGCGGGACCTCTTAAACCTGCGCTCTCCGGGAGGCAACCCGGACTGTTTTGTTGTATTTTTGTTGAACTATTTCTTTGCCTTTAGCTTTTTGTTGAATTTTAGACGTTGTTTTATGCACCCTATGTATTCTCCTTGCTTTTGATACGTGTTTTGCAGGTGTATCCACTCGATCGAGTAGTTTTTCTACTCGATCGAGCACTTTTGAGATGATATTCACTCGATCGAGTAGTTAAAGTACTCGATCGACAAGCTGCATAACCAAGATCACTCGATCGAGTAACAATTTGCTCGATCGAGCACTTTTTGACACCAAATCACTCGATCGACCTGTTCTAGGTCACTCGATCGAGTAGTTCTATCTTCCAGCCGTTACTTTTCGTCTGTTGAGCTACTGCTTGACTTCCTTTGACCTCCCATGTTCATGGTCGGTTTGGGGAGGTCCCTCTTCTCGACGTTTTGTAAGTATTCTGACTCGCGTTATCCTTTTTTCCTCAGTTTGCATTTCTTTCCCTATTTTTGGTACAATGAGGGCATTGTACTGTTTGGTTTGGGGAGGTATGCATCCATATCTGTGTCTGCATGTTTTCTTGCATTTTCGCTTGCACGTCTATTTATTTTCGCATGCATTGTTGTTTTTAATTCACAAATCACATGAATTTCAAAAAATTTTCACGTTTAATTTGAGTCGAAACGTTTAAACTTTGATGCTACATTGAATCCTTACTTTAGCATTGCATATTCTTGACATTTAGTTGGCATGATTATGTGCATGATCTACGAGTTTTTGTTTCTCTCTTATCTGAACGAATAGACTTGACTCATATATTGGCAAGCTACATTACATTCTGAGGTTAGAGCTTTATAAACTGGTGACATTCATGACCGGTTTCATTAGGATGTGAGTAGTACTCTCTTTAAGGCATGTATCATTAATTTGCATAAGCATGAGTCTAGTCTTCTTAATACCTGTATGCATTCGGTCTGTGGATGGTGACACATGTTGGGAGAGGAAATTCCCTTTATTTCATTCTACCCATGAGCCCCACATAGTCAAATTGCCTTTTTTTGTCCTATTAGCTACATACTATAATTTTTCCTACCCTAGCCGAGCTAGTGATGTGTAGCTGTTTGGAATGCTTTGCTGCAGTTTGGTTATTTCTATCGGATTTCAGAAGATGGTGGAAGAATTGAAGGGAATGAAAAAAAATGATGAAAAAAAGAAAAAAAAATGAAAAGAAAAGATTGGAATTACGAAAAAGAAAAAGAAAAAAATCATGTGCGAGAAAAATGAGAAATTGTATGATGATTTTCACTCCCATGTTTCATCTATATTATATGGGGAGTTGACAAGTTTATGGCGTGTTGTGAGTTGAGTGCATTGAATTTGCACCGTTTTGTTTTGCTATATTGAGTACGAAGTTGGGATGCAGTTCAATATTTGGATTCGTTGTTGCTAGTCTGGCTACTAACTCCACATATCCAAATTTATCTTAGCCCCTTCTTACCCATTACCTCACTTACCCAAATGTAAGTCTTCAGCATGTGTCTTGGTCATTAGTATGGTTGGAATGCGTATGTATGGTTGTAGAGACTTTATTCATGTTAACTGCATGCATGTTCTTATAGGTCGAGTTAGGTGAGTGTCTTTACTTCTTTCTATCTTTCACATATATACTCACCTTGTGCCTAATTTTGAGTGATGAGCGACCCGTGAGAGTCCGATACTTTTGAGTCTTGCAAGGTCGACGGTTCAGTAAGCTTGAAACATTGATTTAACTCGTTTGCACTCATCATTTGCCACTTTGTTAGTTGTTGCATTAAACTGGTTTTGGTGGATGATTTGTAGCTGATACGTTGGTCCCGTTCCATTGTTTATTTTTAGTTGCATTCATAGTTTGCTTGGGGACAAGCAAAGATTTGGTTTGGGGAGATTTGATGCGTGTATTTTATATAGGGTTTTTACCTCATTTTTACACGCATTTCTGTACTATTTACGTGACATCTAGCTACAAATACCCCCGAATATTCTACTTTGGTTCGTTTTATGTAAATTGCAGGAATAAACCAAAGAGGAGCTAAATCGAGCCTAAACTCGTCCCATTTGCATGCATTTATGGAGAACAAGGAGCCGGAGCTTGGAATCTATCACTTTGAAGACGCGTGAGCTGGTTTCGGAAGGTGTCATAGTGTCTAACGTGCCAAAATAGCTTCGATTGACTACTTTTCTAGTCGATCGAATGCTTTATATACTGAAGGTTACTCGATCGAGCAGTTCGAGTATTCAATCGAGAGGACATTGCAAGGAGTTACTCGATCGAGTGGGTTATTTCCACTCGATCGAAAGGTTTGACGCTTAGTTGCTCGATCGAGTGGTTTATTTCCACTCGATCGAGTGGTTTTACCCGGATCGGAGTTGTTCCGCCTAATTTCGTATGGGCTTTTGTAATTAAGCTATGGATTAGGTTTAGAGGAGGATTTTCGTATACTACTAAGACAGTAGACTGCGTAACTCTTCCTCATTCGGTTCACTTCTCCTTGATCGACTTCTACTGCCTATTGATTTTTACCTTCTTTCTATACTTTGCTACCCAGATTCAGATTTGTAATTGTTATTATTTCTCCTTTTATTTATTAATCGTATTTATCATTTTATTTTCTATCTTCTTCTCACTGCTTCAATTATTGTTTTATTTAATCTCTCATTCTTATTATTATTATGTCTAATTCTTGTTATCTACATATTATTATTGTTAACTCGATAGTGATGTGTAGCTAATTCCCTTTTGCTAAGGCTAGGGGATCCATGATTATGAAGGGATAGTGATTGAATTATTAGGTTAATGCTGGTGTAGTCCTTGTTGTTAATCGCTGCACTTATTTGTATCTGTCTAATTGAGTCGACGAAATTAGGCATTTAAATCATAGTAAACCTTGACCTAGACCGGAAGGTTGGAAAGGGCGAGACTCGTAGCGAACATTAGGGCACTGTAGTGAGGGCGGAAGCTAAGCTATTTGTGCTTTAGGGCGAATTGAGACCGGAAGGAGATATCCACTACTCCTCGGACTATACTTGCATTGACCTGAGACCTAAATTACTTGACCGAATGATCATGGTAAACCGTCTGTCTTAGCTGCTTTCTTTATCTGCTTAATCCCTTTTCTCTGCCTTTTTCTCTTTCTCATTCTCATTAGTTTAAAACAACAACCCAATTAAAACCCCCATTTTGGTTACCGTGACGAACTTACACAAAGCTGACATTTTTCCATCTCCCTGTGGAGATCGACCCGACTTCCCTAGCTATATTAGTTAGAGCCAGTTGGTTATTTTTGATAGGTATACGATTGATCTGTCATTTTCACTCACCACTAAAAATTATCAAAAAAAAAAAAAACACCCACATCAACAAATACTCAACTTTACCTATAAATTAAACTGTTTATGTATTTGGTGGGTTTGCAATCTTATAAAACGAACAATTGGTCTCCCTTGTGACGGGTTACCATTTGTGGCGGATATTTTGTGAGTTAAAATGGTAACAAAATGGGTTAGTGGAAAAAGGGGACCACATGAACAGTGTTGCAGAGAGAGAAAAAGTGGGTACTTTGTGAGGTAAAATGATATCCGTCACTCAAGAGTGACGGATATGTGCCGTCACAAACAAGAATTTGTGTAAAACGAATTGTTTATGCATTGGGTAGACCCTGTCAGCCCCACTTTTCCTATAAAATGAATTGTTTATGCATTTTGGTGGGTCTGCACTCCTCTCCGCCAGTCTTCGTACCGGCGAAATTTTTCGCAAGTCTTCAACCCTCATTTGTCCTCTTTAACATGTGTTTATGCATTTTTATTCCACAACCACTTTTCACCATTTTCATGAAAAGTTGTGAGAAGACCATTGTGGATGGTCTTAAGGAGATTGGTTGGTTGCTTGAATGTCCTGGTGTCGCGGATATTCCTACCTATGTGATTAGAGCATCCGCAAAGGTGAGACTCCCCATATTTTCTCTTTCCTTCTCTTATTCGTCTACCTCATTTTTCACTAACTTTTTCATTTACCCTCCCCAATTTATATTTACATCTATGCAACAATGAGGTTCCCCAACAATATTAATTTACATCCAAAAATTTGGGAACCTCTCCAAAATCAACTCAAAATACCTTACTTTTTCTTTGGGGACCTTCCCTACAAATAGAGGAGCCCCATTTGTTTGGAGCGTGTGTGCAATAATAAGGTTCCTCATTTGAGGAGAGAGAAGGTATATGGGGAGGTTAACTTCTCACCTTTGCTGATGCTCTTATCCAAATATGCGCAAAAATTGCACGTACCCAAAAGGTCAAAATGACCAAAAGTTGGATATGATGATGAGAAAGATTGGTTGACCCAAAAGTATAACACAAATTCTCATTTATGACGGCGATATCCGTCAAAAGCTTGTGACGGATACCATTTCCTCTCACAAAATGCCCATTAAGAGGTGAGTGGGAATCAGATGGGGGTGCCCCACCTTGTCCCTTCTCCCTTTTTGTGAGAGGTCACAAGCTTGTGACGGGATTAGCTCGTCACAAGCAAGACTAGCTGAAAGTATATACATACGTTGATATGTACAACCTCGGATAAAGGAATATAAAAGGTACTTCCTCCATTCAACTCCACATTATTTTATCACGTTTGCCAACGCGTGTTTTCCGCGGTAAATATCGTTAACTACGTATTTGCAAAAATTATAAAAGTTAGATATTTTTAATGTACTCGTAAAGGCGAATCAAATAAGATCCCACATGAATATATTTTTACTTATGTATAAAGAGAAGATTGTAATTGAATGTTTATTTGTGGATAGTGTCGAAAATTGAAAGTGGTAGAGTGGAGTTGAATGGAGGAAGTAATAATTTACCACTAGTTTTAAACCCGTGCAAAATTGCACGGGTTTGTATTTAGGACGATATGAATGTTTTTTTTATGAATATTTTATTTTTACATTTCTATTGTAATTATCTAACAGTTCTATATCATCGATCTACATGTTTAATATAGATCAGTGATCTAACTGGAAATGAACATTCTCCACGTAAATAGGATGCGTTAAAACAACAACTACCGGGTGAATGTTTATTTCCAGTTATAGACGGATTAACATCAGTAAGAATTTCACCATATTCGGCACATAAATCTCTCACTAAGCGCTCAACAACATCGTACTATCTAGTTTTAAAAATTATTTAAGTTATTTAATTTATTCGCATTGTTTGTAATAATTAATTTCATTAATTTCTGTAATATATTCCCATTATATGTAATTCATTCCCGTAATTAAATGTAATTTGTTCTCGTAATTATGTAATTTTATTATTAATTATGCAATTTTATTGCTAATTATGTAATTCATTCCGATTATATGTAATTTATTTCATTTATTCCGATTTGTAATTCATTCCGATTATATGCAATTAATTTCATTTATTCGATTGTATGTAATTATTTCATAATTTTTTTTAAGACGGAAATTGTCGCTTGGTTGTATTGGCAGACGATTTGAAGAAATAAATTATTTGCACACCAACGGGACCCACCATAACCTAAATTTCCAAAAAAAAAGAGGGGGGGTTTTGTACAAATGACGTGGCGCATTCTCCATTCAGCATTATCTTCTGAATTAATAAAGATAAGATGCTTTGCAGTAGTAGGGTCCACATTATACTAATCAATCAACATTAGTGATAGGTCCATACCTTGATACTTGAGTTATAGTCCCTTTCGTAACACTACGTTTATTAGTAGGTCTAACTAGGTACAACTGTACAAGTCATGAATAAAGACAAAATAATAAATAAAATATAAAGGGAAATAAAATACAAAATGTTGCCCAGTTCCACCATTTTGCGTTCCAGTAGTTCCAACCCAGACCAGATTTGAGAACGCAAGTTCACACCACATGCATAAATATATCATTGGAATTTGAAAACTCAAATACATTGAAAATGGCAAAATTAAAGGACTATGAGAGGGTTAAGTATATTTTTGAACTCAATTTAATTTTATTTATTTTAACAATTACTTGTAAAATAAAAATAAAATATCACAAATTTTTATTTAAGACAGTATTATCTGTCTTGAATTTAAAACGGGCTAAGTATCAATATCACTTGTGTATATAAGACAAATAAATTATTTTTCCCATGCATTCTTATATACAGAAGTGGTACGTACTTGTTCTGTACAAGAGAGACTTATTGACAAAACATAGTGATGTTAAAAAATCAGAAACTAGGTCTAAGTAGGGCTTGATAAAATAACGAAATCAGGAACTAAGTCTTATAAGTAGGTTAAGATGTATATATAAATATTTTAATGCATGAACTAGGTCTAACTAGGGCTGCAGGAACGACGGATAAACATGGTCTAAACGTGTAAAGGTGATTTCCCTGCATAATGTTATCACAAGAAATAATTTCCTACATATGGTTGTTTTAAAATTAATTCCCAGCAATCCAGCATATAGTTGACGTAGGATTGGATTATCCAAAGCAAAGGCATGTATTAACAAAAAAAATTGGATTTCCTTATATAATGTATTGTAAAAACATTATTGTAATACTACGGTTTTATGAGTCTTTGGGTACTCTATCAAGTGGGGCTTACTCTGTCGAGTAAGTAGTTTTTGACACAAAACAGTAGACTGCCTATAGGGTACTCGATCGAGTAAGTTGGGTACTCGATCGAGTAAGGGGCACTCGATTGAGTAAGTGCCTTACTCGATCGAGTAAGTGAGTTTACGGGCTGAGTTTTGACGGGTTTTGTTAATGATGCGGGATTAATATATAGTGATGACCGTCACTTTTCTTAATCTCTTTTAACAATTCTAAAACCTAATTGAGAAGAAGGGGAGTTACGTAGCTTGATTGTCATCGCATTGTTAACAAATCCCAATGCTAGGAGTGTCGTATTGCATTGTTCTTTACGCCGTTGTGATCCTTGTGTCGAGGGTAAGCTTTTTATATAAGTTTTATAATGTTTTGTTAAAATTGGTTAAACCCTAATTGGGTGATTTGGAGGTTTTGGGTGATTTATGTGAATATGGTTGTGATTGTATGTATGTTTGTTATAAGAGGAGGTTTCGTAGAGGAAAGATTATGATTAGTTGTTAAGACCGTCTGTGGTGTTTGCATTCCAGGTAGGGTTTCCCTACTCAGTATTAGTTACATGGCTTGTGGTGTTGATGTTGTTAATGTTGTTGTTGTTGTTGAGTAATTATCGTATTGGATTCTGATGTGATGATTGTTGGTAGAGTATTGAGATTATCATATAACTGTCTGTGATCTTCGGGGTGCGTCCCTGGCTGAGTGGAGTCACTTGCGGGAGTGGCTTCACGCCCTTGATTCGCTTTCTGTGGAACCCGCCACAGAAGGGATGTGCACATTAATGGACATGAGTTTATTGCTCGGATAAGATGAGCGGGGCTTAGGTGGGAACGGCTGCGGTCCCCCACTGGCGGTGAGGAGTACTTGTTGCAACAGGTACTCTGGCAGGACTACACATTTTAGTGTGTAGTCAGATATGTGGCGATAGGGTGGAGTTGTGGTGACTGAGATGTGTGGATTTGAGTTGTTTGTATTATTGTTATTGCAGCTGTTGATTTTGTGTAATTAGTACTGACCCCGTTTAAATGTTTTGAAAACTGTGGTGATCCATTCGGGGGTGGTGAACAGTTATTGAGCAGGTATGAGACGATGCGTATGGGATAGCTGGGATGAGTCACCATGTTGCAGTTTAGAAGTCTTCTGTTGTGTCTGACATTTTATAGTTTTGATAGTAGACAGTTTTGAGAATCTTGTATTTCTTTTTATCAGTTTTGGAGTTGGCATGTAATCATTTTAAACGTTATTTAATTTTAAGTATGTTTCCTTATTGTCTTTTGATTATCATTGACTCGGGAAACCGAGATGGTTGCACTTCCATGCCTTAAGTGATCCTAGTAAGGCACTTGGAGTACGGGGGTGTTACAATTTTTCCCTAAATATAATCTCTTAAATTATTTATTTGTTTTTAAATTTTAATAAGTAATATATTATTAGTATTAACATATAATAGTATTCCATGTTTAATAAATTTATAGTATATTTATGATAGAAAAATAAAATATTTTCTTTTAGAATTATATGAAGTTATGTTATTTAGGGTTATTTCATGTGGATAATTTGTTTTCATGAAATAACCCTATTATTTAATACACTTTTTTTCATAATTGTAGCTAATTTTTGTATCATAGATAATAAGATCAAACTTATGTGAATTCAACGATATATTTAAAATCATTAAAGGTTTGAGCGGTTTTCCTATAATCGTAAGCCACGACAACAACGTGATTTAGTAATCATTTTATAACATTTTTTTTTCTTTTAGTTGGTCTTGCTTTATACGGGCCATTTTGTCTGAAGCAATAAGACGAAATTTAGTAATCATTTTATAGCCAAACGTGATCACTATTAAAAAAGAAGTTATCGTAAACTGTAATACTGGCTGTATAATTGTGGTTACATTTAACCATAAAATGGTCACATACGCCCGTTTGAAACTTCAAACAAAAAATGGTCTTCTAAAACAAGAATTTGCGTTTTTTTTAATCAGTCTTTCTTAAGACGGATATATCCATTTTAAAAATAAACCGTGTTAAATAACACTCCACTCTCTTCACATACATGGGAGTTGGGACAAACCTTTTGCCTTATGTGTGATACTGAATATTTAACTTATCTTTTAAGGTTAAAACGGACATGTCCGTTTTAAATAAGAACTTTTCGACCTTTAATTAATAGCTACTCAATGAAAATGAGTTATTCAACCTCATCCATTTCCCTTTAGAATGACGGATGAGAAAACTCACGACGGCTAGGTTCACTGGATAAACCTACAAGTATACGTGATAGCTTGCAAACCAAATATACCAGATTAACCATCTGATAGACTCAGTCTAAAAAGATGGCAGCCTAAGCAGTGGCGTAATGGCGTAGCCATATACTCGTGGAATCTTAAAACCCCACAACTTTCAATTAATGTTTTTTATTATTAAAATTGTTCTTATTTGAAAATTTTATGTCCTTACAACCCTTTAATAAAAGAATGGACATCAACTACATTAAAATTAACACCACACATAAACATTTTTTGTTACACCACTGAACCTAAGACCATAAATATTCCACAGCTCCTGAGAGGCTTGACTCTTCGGCCTTAGGCCCTTTAAAAATAACTAAATATATAAGTCCTGATGTTTATCCTCATCATGTATATACGTCATCAAATGTGCAATGTGAGTATAAGTAGTGGTGCTCACTGGGCCGGGCCAGGGGCGGGCCGGACTAAGGGTTTGGAGCACTAGCACGACACGGTGAGGGACCAGGCTGGGCCGGGCCAGGCCAGTGCTGGGTTGGTTTTGTCCAGCCCGAGCACAACCCACATAGTAGCGGGCCGGGCCGAGCCAACTATATTTTTAGATTTTTTAGTGTTTGGACCGGGTTGGGCCAAGGAAAATGCGGCACTAGCCCGGCCCGAGGGAAGGAGCGGGCTGTGCTGGGCTGGAGAAAATCGGCCCACGAGACCGGACTGGGCCGGGCCAGGTCGGATTGGCCCGCCATGAGCACCCCTAAGTATAAGACTTGAATAAGCATAGGTTAAAATCAAAGCAATCTGAAAATCAATATACATATATATCAATCAATACTATATATTAATTCCAGAAACCAAGGGACTTCAATGTAATTAAAGAAATTTATACAAATTAATTATACTATATAGTTTTAAATCGATAGCACCGTGTGATGGACCTGAACAAGGGACTTCAATGTAAATATTATATAGTTTTGGTTAAAAGTATTAATTTAGATAAAACTAGAATATGGCGAGTTTCCTTAAAATAACAGGTCCCACTTACGGTGTTAATTAGTATAAAGATGTTAATTATTTAACATACACAAATATAATATAAGTATATGTTAGATTTTGGAAACTATTAATAGGTAAGTAAATCAATTCAGATTTCCAAAAAATATAATATTCCATAATTCATTAGATTTTTAATTTAATTAGTAAAAATAATTATTAATTGATTTTCCTTAAAATAAACATATAAACATGCCTTACTTATGGTATTAATTAGTATAAAGATGTTTTAACATAAACAAATATAATATAAGTATATTATATTTTGGAAACTATTAAAAAGTAGATAAATCAAGCTAGATTTCCAAAAAAATATAATATTCCATAATTATTTCGACTTAGTTAATTTAATGCATATATTTAATATATTTATTTCGAGTAGTTAGAGTAATAAAAGTAACCTTGGGTATAGTAATCACTCATTGGATACTTAGAGAGTAAAATAATTTTGTTAGTAGTGAAAAGAATTGTTGTAACATTGGATATAGTAATATGATAGTAATCACTCATTTGAATAGTCAAAATAACAATATTAACGGCGAGCGAGAGTAGTGAAAGTAACAGAAGTAACAACGGGAGTAGTGAAATTATCAATATTAATGTACAAGTAGTGAAAGTAACAATAATTACGGCGAGATTAGTGAAAGTAAAAGTAATAATAATAACAAATGTAATAAAATTAATAATTCTAAAAACAAAAGTAAGTATGTATGAAAAATTAGCTAAGCAATCGATTTAAGTAAAATATTAATGGCGGGAGTAGTGAATTTGTATAATTATTTATTTCATTGTAACTTTAAGATATACTCTGTTTCATAGAAAAATATATTAATAATAAATTTAGGAGTTATGCAATTTTAAAGTAGTTTTAGTTAACTGAAAATATATTTTAATACTAGATAGAGGTAGCCCGGGCGTAATAATTACTTTGATTCCTAAACTAATTTCTTTAATTACATTGAAGTCCCTTGGTTTCTGGATTTAATATATAGTATTGATTGATATATATATATATATATATATATATATATATATATATATATATATATATTGATTTTCCGGAAAATAGCTATCATGGTGGGTTATTGTGATGTGAATAAAGTGGTACGAGTAGTTGTCTAAAAAGAATAAGGTGGTAAGTCATATTAATAGTGTCTTATGTAACATGTCTAATATAATAGCTAGATGGATAAGTTTGAAAAAAAATATCGCTCAGAATATAAAAGGTAAACAAAACAAATAACTGAGATGAGAATAGTACTATTTGACTTATCTTACAAATAAGGTAAATAAATGATCAAGACCGAAGGTGTAGGAAATATATATTCTAACAAGTATCAAATACATCAGTAGTTGAATATAGTTTTTGGGGAAGGAAGAATAACAGTGGACGTAAAGAATATTTACATGATTACATCCAGTTTAGGTTTGAACAAGGCGTTAACGTTTACGATAAACTTTTTTACCTTATAGAATCACAAAGGTGTGTGTACAGACCCAAACAAAATATGACAATTATTATAGTAAGAGAAAAAGTATACAGTACTCCGTAATGTTAAACAAAGTTAACCGCAGCCGTTATCTTCAATGTGCACTAGGTAAATCACGTATACCAGTTAAGTCACCCGATGGTGACAGGTTCGAAATCTATTAGGACTGTACTCGGGTCAAGAATGTTCCATAAGATTTTGCTCTTGGGGAGGCTTGAACCTGGGTGGCTGGGTCTCCAGGAAATTTCACCCAAATTTTAACCACTAGACTCTACCCTTGCTGGCCGTAACAATGTTTAGTAGAATAAGATGTTATGGTAACAGGTTTACAAGAGAAGAGTTAATTTTACGGAAAAAAACTTGCGTACTCTGGACCTCCGGCCCTTCGTTACTGAATTTATTCTTTGATATTTCAACGTATAAGCATTAATTACTCATTTTGCACAATAAAAATGCATTAAGACGCATATTTCACTTAACATGGGTCGAATTGTGTCTTTACATGAGCGGGACTTGAGATTTGTAATAATTTTCTATAACATGATCTTCATCAGCTGTTTATAAAACATAATATTACAAGCGGTCCGTGCATCGCACGGGCATTAAATCTAGTATCTATCTATATTAATAAAGGAAGCTTTTTTCGAGCGAGGATAGAGAGTCCAACTTTTATTAACTGCCTAAAATTAATTAAAATTTTAATTAAGATATTTTTTTTAGAAACAGTCCTCCTACGTATTACCTACTACCACACAGTTGGTTATTAATGTGCATTTGAATTGTTCATAAAATAAAATTCTATGAGAATAAGAAAACTAAGCAAACACTATCACCTAAATGTGTGTATATAAACTAATTCAACCTTACCTCCGCTCCATAACTTCATCAATTATGCGTGTTAGTTGTTCCATTATTTTTTTTTTCTTATTGTTGTTTCTCTAATTCTACCACTTGATTTTGCTTTGAAGGTTTAAATACTCTATTCACTTTAAGGTACAGATCCTACACCTTATTACTGCAATACTGCGCATGTACATATAGTGTGGAAGAAATTTTAAGAATTTTGGAAGTGCTTTTCTTTGTTATTATTATTATTGGAATATAGTATGCTGTTTCTCATAGTTGCAATTTGCAATTACAGGGTGAAATATAACGGATTCATAGTGTATCTGACTTGCGTTGTTTCCCTTGATACCTCTTTCCTTTGTGTTAATTGATTCATAATGTTCAAATTAAATTTATAATGATATACACATACAATATACAATATACAATATACAATATAAATACTCTCTAATGTTTCATGAGTTTTTATCCGTTCGTCATTGTTTTTGTTAGTTTAAGTTGTACTAATATCTATATAAACATGCGAAGTTAGTAGAGGCCAGACCCCACTCAACAACACGAAAATCAACTTGAATACAAAGGGTAGAGAAATATATGGCTGTGACTATTTTTATTTCTATGGACTATAGTATATACGGAGTATCTAGGAAAAGGTAGCAAGTATTTTGAGTTGTGAATGTCATATAGGCAGTAGAATATGAAGTAGCAGTGAAGTGCTGAAAGCGATATCGCAGACAAAGTGTAGAAATTTATGTTCCCATGAGAGGCGTTTACAGTTTACTTGAAGAATAGTAAGTGGCAAGCTGCTACACCAAATTCTTCACTTAAATTAGCGGCAAATTGTTAGGCCAGACACAAGTGACAACAATAAATTTGTACAAACTTTGCTTTCGATAAATTTTGAGAACCTTGTATTCTCATATGTAAAATTTGCCCAATGTAATTTAATTCATTCACTGTACATCTATGACATCGTTTGGATTGATATATATGTACATGAATTTTTAAAGAGGGTGTTGCGTTGCAGTCAGAGGATTATACATCTGATCTACTACCTCCAATTCTATAGTTTATGAGCATTCTAATAAAGTATTTGAGTTTTATTTTAAAGTTTCTGAGTTTTACTACGAAGTTTCTGAGTTTATTCACTTAAACATTAAGCTATAAAAAATTACAATAAAACTCAAAAACATTACTATAAGTTTAGTTAAATTTGAGTTTTGACGGAAAAAATATTAAAACTTAACTTATAAACTTTAATATGCTCAAAAAAATATATATATGCTCAAAAAAAAATAAAGTTTGAGGTAATAAGCTCAGTATTTGAGTTTTATTTTAAAATTTTTGAGTTTTACTGTGAAGTTTCTGAGTTTATTCACTTAAACATTAAGTTATAAAAAATTACAATAAAACTCAAAAACATTACTATAAGTTTAGTTAAATTTGAGTTTTGACGGAAAAAATATTAATACTTAACTTATAAACTTTAATATGCTCAAAAAAATATATATATGCTCAAAAACAAATAAAGTTTGAGGTAATAAGCTCAAAAAAAATACATATATGCTCAAAAAACAAAAAAATTGGAGGTAGTACATCCGATGTATGTTCCTTTTTCTCTGTTGCGTTTACAAATCTAATACGAAGTATTTATTATTTATACCATATGTAAATGATGGTGTTCGTTTTATTATATTTGCATTCTCCATTCCTTATTGTGATTGTTATCTAACTTATTTTCATATTTAAAGTCTTACACAATTTCATACTTATTAAAACACAAGTTTTAATTTGATTTCAATGATGGAGTTTGTTTGTTTCAGTATTTGTCCAAAGAGGGCCAAAAAGGCAGTTGTGATATTGATGATAGTTGCATGAGTAGTTGAGTACACCTCTATTTAACGTAATTTATCAAGGAAACTTTTTAAAGTTTTATAAATACATACAAACTTCGTACATGTTTGAAATGGACATTAATTTCGTTTTAGAAAATGGAGAGAATCTTACCTCAAAAATAATAAGGAGCAAACTATTTACGAGTACAACAAATAAGCTAGAAAAAAAATCACAGCATATGAATAATTCAAATAATATCGGTACATTATCTTACTAAACTTTTTAAGTTAAAGATAAAACATAATAAAATAATAATTTTGCTATTAGTTTATTAGAACATTAATCTCATAACTAAGACAAAGTAGCATATAGGTACGATCAGGAAAACACTTTTTAGATATATTACATTATACATGACAGAGCATTACAAATAGGCCCGTGCATCGCACGGGCATTAAATCTAGTATATATATAAAAGAGGCTTTTTTTCAGGCATTTCTAGAGTCTCCAACTATATACTTTAAATATTAATATGTACGAAAAGATATAAATTTAGCCACACAGATAATGCAAAAGATATAATAATTATATTATAATTAATCACAACTGACAAAAGATTTATTTTCTTGAATTTGTTAAGAACTAAAACACTAATGACAAAGTAATACATATATATACTCCATATGACTTGATAACACATAACAAAAAGAGATCAATTTTTGTACCCTTATATTCTTTAGCTTTTCTACCTTCCGTTAATTTGCATTAAGATGAATGCTTTGTTTTTCATATTTCCAGTTGTACAATTTTTTGGATGATTCGTGTTATTCGTGTACCGAGTTTGTTCCGATACGTCTCGAAGAAAATAGGTTTGTATTCAAGCAGAAATTTACCACGAGCACCATTGACATTGTGAAATTGGATGGGAATGAGAACCGAACTTGACAGAAAAAGGGCAGAAGACTATATGAAAGAGTCTACTCTGATGATGATGGGTCAAAAGATGCGGAGAGTACACAGAGTTGATAAGCATCAGTATAAGCTAATCAATGTCAATTATCATAATGAAATTATAGGCACTTATCAAAATTATTGTAGATAACATCATTGTTAACCGTGGAGTATAAGATTTTAGCAATTGAATTGATAGAATTTGTTAATAGTAATTGAATCTCGGAAGTTAGCTTCTTTCTCGCTCAAAAAAAATTGGAGCTTTAGCTAATGAAGCATCTTCAGCTTATATTACTCCTTCCAAACTTGCATACACATCTTCAGATACATAGAATAGATGAGCTTAATTAATTGTTTAGTTCAGATTAAATTAGTTGTGCCATAGTTAATTAAAGAATTTACAGAACAACTTCGTCTCTTTTGTTCGTATATCGCACGCGACATGTTCTTGTGTGGCACACCAAGGCGCGGTTGGGAGGCTGTTTATGACGCACGGAAGGGTGGTAGAATGTTCGTCAATAGCACATGATTTGTTGGACGTGTTTCGTGAACCGCGCAAGAGGTTTCTGTACATCGCATGCACCAATTTCGAAAACATAGTCGTTTTGCGCATGATAATCATGAATTAGCATAGTTTGTTCATCTTTAGCATTAACAATTCCTGAATCGTTATTTGCATAAGTAATTTAGAGTGTACCCAGATTTCAGATTAGCATAGTTATTTAAGATTATTATTCAACTAATTATAGATTTTCAGCCTTAATTATTTCCTTGATTCTTTGATTAATTGTTGGAGATGTACCATTATTTTTCGGGATTAAGTTTTAAGATAGTTTGAAGGTAAGAGGTCACAATCATTTGTTTACTTTTGATTAAAATACCCTTCACAAAGAATAAAAAAGTGTTTTTCTTAGTTTTTTGTATATGTCCAAATTCTTTAGTTATTATAGTAGTTTATACTACTATGGTAAGTTATTTATATTAATCAACACGTTTTACAAAATCATATTAGAGTTTTATGAAAAGTGCAGAGTGATTTCCCTAACAAATATAGTATAAGAGATATACATAATTAACATAAATTGGCTTCATAAACTCCACGTCTATACAGATATTGAGATACAACTTCTCTACTGCAACCCTACCAAATGAATCGTTTATGCTGCTTTTTATATTATGTTTTTCTCTATGAATATATTTAGAGAAAAAGGTATTTTGCTTATACACAATGTAGTATACGAATGTACCAAAAATATTGTAGTATACGAAGTATTTAATCGAATGTAATAGTGTATTTGAACACTGGTTTTTTTAGTTCTTATAAGCATTAAGCCACCAGTAGGTCTCCTGAGAGTAGAGCTGGCAAGTCTGACCCGACCCGAACCCGAGCAAACCCGACCCGATCCGACCCGAAAATATTGCGACCCGAAACCGACCCGACCTGACCCGATGATGACCCGTAAACCGACATGACCCGATTATCAGTGACCCGAACCCGACCCAGACCCGACCCGATATTGACCCGACCCGATGTTGACCCGATTAAATTGATGAACCGATAGTTATTAAGCTTAATTTTGATCAAAATGAAAGTGATTTTGTGTTTAGATTGATATGTTTGACTTAGTAATAAAGTAATTAAACTAAATTATAGGTTAAAAACTATATTTAATGGTAAAAAATTGTAGTAATGCGATTAAGTTACCAGACCCGATAATGACCCGACCCAAACCCGACCCGACCCGATACATCATTTGACCCGAAATGACCCGACCCGATAACGACCCGAACCCGACCAGACTCGGCCCGATATGACCCGACCCGACGTGACCTGACCCAAACCCGACCCGACGTGACCCGACCTAAACCCGACCCGACTGACCCGATTGCCACCTCTACTTGAGAGACGGTCTTTCAATAAGTTTATTGAGAAAAATTAAATAGGTGCAAATGAAAAGGTGGTATTAAAGGTAATATAATAGGTATAAATCATGATTCACGATAAAATGGGTACCTTCACTATGTAAATAAGTACGAAATTATTATTGTCACAATCAACAACAAAAGGGTCACGTAATACAAAAAAACTTATTGAAAGACCGTCTCGATTTATACTGCACCAAAATTGAAGCGCAGCTGTATGTAGAAATCTGTCGATTCATAATCAGTGAGATGTTGGAAAATTTATAATTCTTTTAAAACTATATATTAATCAATGAGTACTAATTAACTCTTCGATAATTTGAATTTGTTGAATATGTATGATAAAATCCTAATTATAGGGCTTATATCTCACACTGTCACACAAATACCACCAACCTAGACTAAGAATTTAATTTACATCTATGCCATAAGTTAGAACCTTATGTAGGAATTCCTTGAATATTTTTATACGTTTCTCATAATCTCACCTAAAAATAAGACATTATTTAGTTGCCCGTGCAACGCACGAAGAGGCTTTTTCCAGGCAATGTAACCTAGGGGCTAAATTCCATTAATTATAGATTACGCAGGTTATAGATATTTCATATTTTACCACTTCAGTTAAAAATAAGACATTATTTAAAAACCCGTGCAACGCACGGGCACAAAATCTAGTTTTGTAATATGAAAAGGGTTGTGCTCATTCATTCATATACGAGTTTTACTCATTTATGAACGTAAATGACTATAATACCACTTTTATTTAAATGATTTCATTTTAATACCCTTTTCACACTCTCTTCTTTGTTTACCCTTTTATCACTCTAACTACAACCATCCAACCACCACCTAGCAGCCACCATCCACCACCCTCACCGCCGTCTCTCTTAAGCTACCGGTCGGTCTTGCGACCTACTCAGAGCGGCCATCAGTCGATCTCAGAGATCCGTCTCCCAACGATGATCTTGACCTATTTCTCGTCACTTGTTTATTCAACTCGGTTCGATTCAATTCCAGTTGTTATATTTCTTTGATATATGAATTATTTGCTTATTTTGACCAATTGAAGATTACTGAATTAAGTATTTTATCTCGTTCCTTAATTGAAAGGGTATTCAAACTACCCGTTTTAAAATTAGCATCAATACATCAAAGAAGCATAAAAAAAACAAGTAACCCAGATCACAAAACCTCGTAATTTAGAAACTACAAAAAGAAATAAAGAAGAGAAATTTGGTGTGGATAAGGAAATGAAGTGAGTGCCACTACACGATGGGTTTGGAAGGCTAATATTCCACGAAAATTAGCCCACTTTATTTGGAGAGCTGGTTCAGAAACTATAGCAGTCAGAAGCAATTTGGTTAGGCGACATGTTACGGAGGTGGGAGACTGCCAGGCGTGTAATATTGTTGAAGGCAGGGTGGAGGTAGTCATTAGACGGTTTCAGAAATTTGTGTCGGGATTCTGATGAATGTTGACTGACAATTAGTTCAATATAAGAAAAAGTCATTTTCGGAGTTATTTTGCAGTATTCATCTACTACAATGGCCGATCAATATTGAGTATTTGCCGGGATTCATCACCACAACGCCGGCAACGGCTGCCTTCCCCCGCCCCAACGCCGGCGACGGTTTAAACAAACCCTAATTTAATTAGTCGAAATCAATTCCGTAATTTGTTATAAAATAAATAATAAAATTACGAATTAAAATTATTACTTGATCGATATGAGAATTAACATCCATAATTGTAATTTAAAGGATTTGATAAATTTGATTAATTTCGTGAGGGAGAGAATTAGAGAGAGTTTTTTTTTTTCTTTGTTTTTCTAGGCAAGGGTATGCAATGGAGAACTAATGAAAAAAAAAATACATAAATAAGTAAATCTCGTACATAAATGAGCAACTACGATAAGAAAAATACTAAACAATAATAATGATCCAACCCTCTAATAATACACGAAAATCGCCTAAAATTAATAAAATATTTCTCACAAAGATTACAAGCCTTTGTTACTTAGAATGTATGGGTGCTTATTAAGCTTAATACAAACAACATACAAATACAAATACAAATACGGTATGTAAATTCTACTTATGGTGTTTTGTAACGTATCATGTTTTATTTTTGTTGTAAGGATATCAATTGAGAGAATTTTCGATGTCAATGACGAACCGGTACTTGACGTCTTTCTTTATTAGCCTTTCAATTGCTTCATTAGCATATTGTATAGGAATGATTTCGACTTTAGGATATAGTTTATTGGTTGCGCAAAACTCCAGCATTTCTCGAATAATTGTGGAACCACCACCTTTGCTGCCGGAGATTGTATTCAAGCCTATAAGAGATCATAATGTCAGTCCGAAATTCAGATACTATAAAAAGAGTGAAGGACACGATAATCTATGTTACTTAGACACTTCATTTCCGTTTTGAACATCCACTTGATCAATTGAAGTGAACAATTTGGGCACTCGGTCATGACTACAAACACTTGACATTTCATTTAACCGAGTCTGACACCTGAAGATGTGACTACATTTGATACGTGTTCACGCGTTCAAGAAACATAGACACCAAGTGTTCTATCACACAAGTTGTAGTTGGTAAAGTCATGAGAGGTGCTGCTCATGACTAGGGTTTAAATTCCGTCAGTATACAAAATCGCCTTTGTGGTTTCACCAAAAAATTAAGTATTAAGAGTATAAGACTTACCAAATAAAAGGCTGACAGTACGGAATTTCACTTGAGAAGGGAAGCCTACAAGAACGTAAGCCCCAAACGTCTTCAAAAGCGACATGTATGGATCAAACGCGTGATCTCCTGAGGCCGTGTCTATTATGAAATCCAAGGACTTGGCTATAGCCTATAGTAAGCAATCAACTATTAGTGAAACCAATCGAATTTTATTGCAATGTTATTTCGACACTTTACTTTGCCAGTATGCATTACTTGTGTATGGTTTACCTTCATTTGTTGTTCATCAGATGAAAGAACAAAATTGTCAGCACCGAGTAAATTCAGGGCTTCGTCTTTCTTTGATATGCTTGTGCTTAAAACCGTGACTTTAAGCCCAAACGCTTTACCGAATAATACAGCCATATGTCCAAGGCCGCCAAGGCCAATCACCCCAAGACTTTTACCAGGCTGGTTCATGTTATGGCGCACCATCGGAGAATAAACAGTAATTCCAGCACATAATAAGGGTGCTGCTAAATGTTTTGGAAGTGTTTTCGGGATCTTGAAACAGTACCTGCGCATTCAGTTCCCAACTCCAACATAATTCAAATCAATATCATTTTTATTTCCGCGTTCTCTTCCATTTCCTTTCCTTTTATTTCCGTCCAACCCAACTTACAAACCAAACAACGGAAATTGCAGTAATTTAATCTAAATGACTATGAGATACAAAAATACTGACCTTTGATGAATAACGATGGAAGACGAGTAACCTCCTTTCGTGATTGTACCATCTTTGTCAACTGCATTATAAGTATGAACTGACCCATTCACGCAACAGATCTCGTTCCCCTCATTGCAGTACTCACAATCACGGCATGAATTCACACAAGTTCCCACAGCGACATCATCCCCGACTTTCAAGTGCTCCACATTTGCCCCCACCTCTTGTACTCTTCCTACAATCTCATGACTTCACACCAACCAAGATTTATAAGTATTTATGACAGATGCAAAGACTAACAGCAAGACTTCTTAAACGGCATACATACCCGGGAACAACAGGGTACTTGCAGTCTCCAAGTACATTCCTCGTCCAGACTACATCAGCGTAACATACTCCACAGTGCGTAATTTTAATCGAAACATCATCATTTGCAACAGCCCTGAATTCAGCTACCAAATAAGTTTGATGCAACCCCGAACAGTGAATTATAAAGTTATGCTAACGAAAACAAGGATTAGTTGTGAGTATAATTTTATCTTTGAAGTGCAGGTGTTCATCATTAGACGACTCAATGAGGTATCATTACTAACTCCCGAAGAATTTGAGGATGAAGTTTCGCTCCTTAGTCAAGCAAACCATCAAAATCTTACAAAGTTGATTGGATATTCGATTAAATTTTACAAAAGATTTTTGGTTTATGACTATGTGTCTGGAGGCACATTAGAAAGTCATTTGTATGGTGAGTAATTATTTTTATGTTTATTTATATTCATATGTATACCAGTGTTTTAGTCCAATAGTAATTTTGTACCATGTATTTTGGATAAATTTGCAGGGAATTCCAAATTCCTTGATTGGGAAACAAGAATGAAAATTGTCGTTGGTGTAGCTAAAGCTTTAAGATATTTGCATAACGAGATGGAGACACCAATCCTCCACTGTTACATCCATCCATCTAATATTTGGCTTAATGAAAACTGCAATCCTAAGCTATCGGCATATGGGGTAGTTAGGTTGTATTATCATGCTAAAAAAACATGGTTTCTTCGTTTATGATAGGTTCATATTACTATACGATACATGATTATAGGTTGACTAGGAAGGTAACCATTGAGGCGGATATCTATGGTTTTGGTATATTTTTGTTAGAGATAATCACCGGAAGAAAAGGGTGCATCATTAGAGAAGATGGTGTGGCAGAATACTTGATTGATTGGGTAAAGAACTTCTGGCTCTTGTTTTCCAATTGGTACTTTTGTTTCTTACATGTTACATTGTTTTTGCCCACATTGTTAACACTTCCACACTTTTTTTTTTTCTAGGATCTGTTTATTATCATTGTGTGTGTAATATGGAGTATTATTTCTGTTATGAGTATGGCTGTATGAGACTATGGAGTAAGTCGTGTAAAGTTGTGCCTATATTGTAGGACAGAGTACGGATCGGGTATTTGATCCAAAGTGCTAGTTCGGATCAGATATCCATATTAGAAATCCTGAAGTTAGATATCCAATATCCAAACCAAATGTCTCGGGTATCCAATGTTCGGGTATCCAAAATAATCGGATCGGATGCGGATATCCATCGGGATATCCATACTTTTGAACTTACTTTAAAATTAAGTTTGAAACACGATTATATTCATAGTTTTACATGATGATTTTCTTTCGTATTCTTATTTCAATGTTCTCGCTATAAAATTGAAGTATCACCTAGATATTTCTCTAATATTTTAAACATTAATTAAGTTGTTGTATCAAATAAAATTTTATTTTCTCGAAATTATAGTAGAAACTATAGTTTCGGATAAGATCGGATATCCAAATGTTTTAATTCTAATATCCATATCCAAACCAAAACCAAAGATTTCGGATCAGATATCCAAACCAAACTTAACTTTCGGATCGGATATCCAAAAATTCGGATTGGATTCGGATCGGATATCGGATCAGTTTGAATAATCGGATTTTTTGCTCAGTCCCACTATATTGTTGGTGTATGGGGGAGTATAGGAAGCGGAGTGGAGTTAGTTTTTAGTTTAGTTTGATTAGTTGAAGTTTGATTAGTTGAAGGTTAGTTTGAAGGAATTAGTTGTTATTATTTGTTTGTGAAATTTTTGGGATACACTTCGGTTACATGGGAATGGGAGGAGAGGTCCTCTATTTATAATGTTCCTCCTCCTCCTACAACCTAGAAATATTCTAGAATAGGACATCCTAGAGTGACTTAGACACGGAACTCTCTAGAGTTCCTTACCACTTATACACATGTCTAGAAGGTTCTAGGTTGTTCTACATAAACCTAGAACACACATGACTCTTCTAGATCCTTCTAAACTCTTCTAGTTGTTTATACATTATTCTAGCACATTCCGGAAACTTCTACAATACACTAAAATCTCATACTTCAACATATATTACAAGTTACAATTGTGAAACTCGAACGTCACATTTATTTTTCACTAAACTAGTTACTCCCTCTTCTAAATATTGTACACAGGTACAACCATATCTCAAGGACAAACAGAAGTTAGATGAGATGGTTGATTCAAGGCTTGGAGGAAACTTTAAAGAGGAAGAATTGTACGAAGTGTGTAACATTGCTGAGATGTGCCTTAAGAAGCAGCCCTCTAACAGACCTCCCATGGCGGATTTGGTCACAAGAATGAGTCACCTTGCTGGATGAGAATATGATCTTGATGGAAGACAATGGAAGATGCTAAATTGATGATATGTTTAACCCAAATATTGAAGGATTTCAAATAGTTTATCTTAGCTATTGATGATTTCGTGTGAACTTCTAGCAAGTAGTTTATCTTGGTTATTGATAATTTCGTGTAAACTTGTAATCACTACTACAGATACAGGCTATAACAACGGGTAAAAACTGTTGTAAAAACAAAAAGCGGACGTTGTTAAAACGGCCGTTGTAAAAGGTATTTACAACGGTTAGGTTATTTACTGAAACTGTTGTCGAAAGTATTCACCACGGTTAAAAGCCGTTGTTGTTGTTGCGTGTAAGCCGTTGTGGAAAGTGTTTCAAAAATTTGGTGGGAATAATATAACAACGGTTGTTGTAACGCCCCGTAAATTTCGGACCGTTAATATATTTCAGAAATAATTTATTAATCAAAATAAAGGTGATAATTAAGTATATAAAGTAAAAATAATTTAAAGAAATATAATTTTATTATATTTTGAAGAAAAGTATTTATTTTGATAGTTTTGAAATGTTTAAAAATAGTTTAAACCGTGTAAAATCTTTTATTTCGAAATAAGGGCGTATCGGGGGGAAAAAGACAATTCGTTTGAACGTTGGGTAAACGAAATTGGAAATGGGTCGTATGAATACTCAATTTTATTGTAATCTCGGGTTTAAAGACTTTGGACTTGACGGAATTTGCGTTTGACTTACGGATTTAATTATTATCAAGACAAGTCAAACCCGACTCTTAAATCCCGACTAAAAATCCCGACTCCCTCCTTTCCCTTTCTCCCTTTCCCGCGTGACAGCCCTCCTTCCCCCTTCCTTTTCTTTTTTTTTCTGATTTTATCATTCCTTCATCCTCCTAAACTCTTCCTTTAATTAAAAACACCATTTCTCATAAATTCCAAGCTAGAAATCGTCATAAATCCTTCGTTTCTTGTCCGTTTTTCGCGAAATTTACCTTTCCGGAATCCCCTCGCCACGATCTACGACTTAGTATGTTCTAATTTCAATTTTCATTAAGTTATTTTAAGACTATATTTCGGTATTTTCGGTTTTGATGCTTATTATTGTGTTTTAATTGTTTATTTAGGTGAAGGATTGGAAGACGAGTTCGGGGACTCGTATATTGTAGAGGATAGCGGTTAGTTGTGGTTAGGGTTTCGGTTTTGAGGACTAATTGCTCATTTTTCTAGCTTAAGGTAACATATTTCGAGTTACTCGACGAAAGATCGTCACATGTTTTTGATTTTTGTATGTTTGGTGAATTTTTGTTGGGTAGTAATTTTTCACATGTTAAACTTAGTTGCATGCAAGCTTAATTTGTGCCTTTTGGTAGTTTAAATTATCAAAGTTGAATTGGGGACGATTAATTAATTTTCGAGACGGTCTTATAATGTATAAAAATGAAAAAAAAGAAGAAGAAATGGTGCGGCGGCGGGTCTCGGCAAGCAGCCGGCAGCCCACGGCAGCCCGGCCGGTCTTGGGGTTGGCCCGGGTCGGTCCGTTGCTTGTTTCGCGGTTTTCCATGCTTTGTCCGTCATTTTAAGTTCATCATGGATATAATTAGAATGAGTATACATGGTTAAATTTGTTAAGAGAATCATAAAAGTAGCTAAAAGTTATGCTAATGGTAGAAAAATTATGTTATATTGACAATTATCACATGTTAGGATAATTTACAAAATGAAATGGTAATTAATAGGCTCAAAATGAATTTTATAGCTATAATTGAAATGTTTTGTTGATTGTCTTGAAAACTCGAGCCTTAGTCCCTTTGACCGATGCGATGTCGATTAATTGAGTGATTGGTCGCCGTGATTTGACCCGCACTGTCGCAGGGGCTGGGGTTGCGGGTAAAAATTCGGTTGAATGAATTAGATAATCGGCCTTTTTCTTGTTTTAGGCCATTTATTATATCTCTATTTCACATGTGTAATTAGTTGAATTTAAATAGTTTCTTATTTAGTTAGTTGAATTTAAATAGCTTCTTATTTTGTAGTAATGGCCCTAGTTTCCCCTAAAGCCTTTTATATTGTTATAATTGCTAGGATTGGAAATTAGTATTGAATTCTTATTGAGGAACTGTTGGGATTGTATCTTTGTAAATAGACATTTATATAGCTTTCACATGATAGAATGTTAGAATTTATGTTGGTAAGTAGGACTTTTTGCCCTCTTAAGGTTAAGTGGGTGTCTTACTTGACTTATGTGGTGAGTTTTGGGTGGTGTGGGCTAAAATATTCAAGTGGGACTAGCCGTGACTAGGTCCTAGGTGAGTATTTCGGCCTTCATCATAGATAGGTCTTTATAGTCTCTGACGAGTATATGTTCACTGCTTGATAGCCTTTGTGTTCCTGACTAGTGGATGTTTATCCAAGTTGGGGCATGACCTCAGGTACTAATTTTGATAGTATGGGGTCAGCTTAAGTACTAGCCGACCCTTCGGTGGTGTCCTTAGGGTACTCACTTCACTTTGTTTTAAAAAAGTTGTGAGTCTTGGGTGCGGTGGTGTGTATCCGCATGTCTAGGTCTCAAGTGAGATTTTAGGCTAGGGTTGTGTTGTCTCTTGGCCATGTTTTCTTAATAGTAACCGCTGAGCCAAGATACCGGTTCGATTACCTTCCCTACCTCGTGGTATAGACTTGAGTTACAAAGTGACTATTGACGGGACTAAGAACTTATGCCTGTCTTTGATATATTGCCCTTTCTTGTTTGATGATTCTATGAATCATAGAGGGTGAGATGCAAGCCGGCTATGGTTGATAGAGTTTGGATTACAATTTGTTATATGATTCACATGATAGTTAGTTTGGTCAGTTTAGGGGTCATTTGTTAGAATACATGAAAAGTAAATGGTTTATCAAATTGTTTACATGTTACATTAATTTTGACGATTCGTGGCTGGGAGGACTCGAAGTTACTCCCCACTGAATTGTGGCTTTCGTGTTTGTATAAAATGCGATTGACAGGTTGTTGATGCTTTGTTGGGGGTCACAGACGGCTAGTGAGCAAGGAACCTTGGACCTAGTTTTGGCTATTTTATTAGTAAACCTTTTACACTTTTGGTTTGTATATATTTTGAAGGGACATATGTCTCCCTTTCTATTTTTGGTTTGTATCACTATATTTCCGCGTCTTAAGTTATGTATGTAAATTAGTTTATCAGTTGTTGCAGGGTTTTTGACACTCTTCTTGAGTTGGAATTGGATGTGAATGGTTTAGTTAGAAAATTTTTGAAATTGCAGGTTTTTGGACTAGTTGAACCATTTACAAACATATCCTACCAGTTTTTCTGTAGAATTTACGTATTTTATCAAGGTTAGATTTAAGGGTGTCACAGTTGGTATCAGAGCCTATTGCTCCCGATGCACGTTTGTGCACCCCACTTAGAAATCACTTGACCTCTAAATAATAAACTTGAGAGAAGGGTAGGATGGGTAGAATTAGGATTTTATGTGGTAGTCTGTTTGTGATTGCTAATTGATAGGTACTAATTAATTTTCTTCTTTTTAAGATGGCTCCGCCAAGAAGAGATATTGATGATGCTATCTTACTAGTTCTTACCCAAATTCTCCAAAATCAACAAAACCAACAAAATCAACAAGCTCCTCTTCCTCCGCCAGCTGAGGGTACTCCTGGCACCTATACCTGGTGGCTAATCACCGACCCGAATCAACACTCCCACTTATGGTGGAGAGATTGATCCACCGCTCTTACGGGGGTGGTTTCGGGAGTTGGAGAAAAGCTTCACGTTGTATGATGTCAAGGAGGAACATAAGGTGAAGCTAGCCTCTCATTTCCTAGTACGAGAAGCGGACCGGTGGTGGTCCATGATCGGGCCTACCGTTTCAAATTGAACCAGGATTTGATTGGGTACATTTCAAGGAGTTAGTGGAGGCCCGTTTCTATCCTCAAGAGTCAAACAAAGAAAAGTTGAAGGGATTTATGGAGTTGAAGCAAGGAAGCCTTCCAGTTCAGACCTTCACTGATAAATTCAATGAGTTGGCTCATTATGCCACTAGATTAGTGAAGGATGACAATGAAAAAGCCTTCTTCTATCTTGAAAAGCTCTCCCCTAAGATCAAAATCATGGTCCGTCGGGATTCCACTAGCTTTGTTTCAATTTATAATGATGCTTTGTGGGCCGAGAATTCATTGAAAGAAATTGAAAATGAAGCTCGTGCAACTAGTTCTAGTCTTGGCAAGAGGCCTTTGTATCCTTCTTCTAGGCCCTTTACTCCTTCACCTAGGTTCATCTCTTCTCCCTCTGACTCAAACAAGAGAAGGTTTGTTTCTAATGTTCAAGCTAACCGGGGTGGTCAATCTTCAGCTGTTAGTGATAATAAAGGTATTAGAGACCGATTGTGCTATAACTGCAAGAAACCAGCACACCCTGGTAAATGCTTCATTGACCATATCATATGCTTTACTTGTAACAAACCGGGTCACAAGGCTAATGTTTGCCCGGAGAGGAAGGTGATGGCTCCTACCACTCCTGTCGTGCCAGTGAGGCCTGTGAGGCCGAAGGGTCGTATCTTTGTTATGAGCCGAGCTGAAGCTGAGGCACATCCTGATATCATTACCGGTACATTTTCTATTTTTGATGCTCCTTGTTTGGTACTATTTGATACGGGTGCCTCTTTATCTTTTATTTCAATAAAACTTTCCAATAAATTATCACTTGAATCATCACAAGAAGAAAGCACATCTATATCCTTACCCTCTGGTGATATCTTTTCCTGCTCAAAAATCTATCCGGAAGTTCCTATTTCTATTATGGGATCAATATTTCCAGCAAATCTTTTCCAATTTCCGCTTGAAGAATTTGATGTCATTTTGGGCATGGATTGGTTACATACTTATCATGCTCGATTTGAATGTAGAGACCAGAAAATAATTCTTACAAGCCCTTCAGGTCACCGTGTGTCTTATCAAATGGTAAAAAGACAAACCGTACTAAACTAATTTCTGCTATGAAGTTTGTCAATGCAATGAAAAAGGGTCATCAAGCCTTTTTGTGTATGATGACTTCTTCTGATTCTTCTTCTCTGCCTCCTAAAGAGAACATTCCAGTAGTATGTGAATTTCCCGATGTTTTTCCCGATGAGCTACCGGAATTCCTCCCGAAAGGGAAGTTGAATTTGCTATTGATCTTATTCCCGGTACCGCCCTATTGCTAAAGCTCCTTATAGGTGGCACCGTCTGAAATGAAAGAGTCAAGACTCAATTTGGATGACTTAATTGCCAAAGGTTTTATTCAACCTAGCTTTTCACCTTGGGGTGCTCCTGTTCTCTTTGTAAGAAAGAAGGATGGATCTATGCGATTATGCATAGATTATCGTGAGCTTAACCGAGTTACTATCAAGAATAAATATCCTCTTCCTAGAATTGATGATCTTTTCGATCAGCTCCGTGGTGCTTCTACTTTTTCTAAAATTGATCTTCGTTCGGGCTATCATCAAATTCCAGTCCGAGAAGCTGATATTTCTAAAACTGCCTTCAGTACGAGATATGGTCATTTCGAGTTTACGGTGATGCCATTCGGTTTGACCAATGCTCCAGCTGTATTCATGGATCAGATGAACCGTACTTTCAGAGAACACCTCGACAAGTGCGTTGTGGTGTTCATTGATGACATCTTGATCTATTCTAAATCTGAAGAAGAACATGTCCAACACCTTCGTGCTATTTTGGAGATTTTGCGCCGTGAAAAATGGTATGCTAAATTCTCTAAATGTGAATTCTGGTTACCTAAAGTGACCTTCCTTGGGCATGTCATTTCAAAAGAGGGTGTTATGGTTGATCCTGCCAAAATTGAAGCCGTTGTTGATTGGAAAAGTCCAACCAATGTTTCGGAAATCCGTAGTTTCCTTGGCTTGGCGGGTTACTATCGACGATTTGTGAAGGATTTTTCAAAGATTGCTAGGCCGATGACTCAGCTGTTGAAGAAAGAGTCTAAGTTTGTGTGGTCTGAAGAATGTGAAAATGCCTTCCAGGAATTGAAAAAGAGGTTGACTACCGCTCCGGTGTTGACCTTACCTGAAGAAGGAGTGGACTTTGATGTTTACTGTGATGCTTCTAAGCATGGTTTAGGTTGTGTCTTGATGCAAAAAGGGAAAGTCATTGCTTATGCCTCTCGACAGCTTAGAGTTCATGAAGTTAACTACCCGACTCATGATCTTGAATTAGCTGCGGTAGTACATGCTTTGAAGATTTGGAGACACTACCTCATTGGAGTCCATTGCAACATCTACACCGACCACAAGAGCCTGAAATATCTCTTTACCCAAAAAGAGTTGAACATGAGACAAAGGAGATGGTTAGAATTGGTGAATGACTATGATGCCAACCTAATATATCATGAAGGAAAAGCTAATGTGGTAGCTGATGCTCTTAGCAGAAAATCCTATCATTCCTTGAATTCTTTTCGGGAATTACCTCCTGAACTTGCTTTAGAACTTCAAAAATTGGGAGTAAGCCTTGTAAAAAGGGGCTCTCATCATCTTGATGCCATGTCAGCTGAACCTGACTTCCACCGTGAGATCCGTACTTGCCTTCCTAATGATCCTAATTTCATATCCATTCGAGCTAAAATTCAACTTGGGCAAGCTAAGGATTGTAAGATTGATGATGATGGGTATCTCCGTTATCATGGTAGAATCTATGTTCCGAGTGCAGCTGATTTAAGAAAAAGAGTTCTTGATGAAGCACACCTTTCTCCTTACTCCATTCATCCGGGAGGTACCAAAATGTACAAAGATTTGAGATTGCAATTCTGGTGGCCTAGGATGAAAATTGAAGTTATGGAGTATGTCAAGAAATGCCTCACCGCCGAGAAAGTAAAGATAGAACATCAAAAGCCCGGGGGTTTACTTCAACCCTTGGATGTTCCTCTTTGGAAATGGGAATCTATTTCCATGGACTTTGTGATGGCCTTACCCAGGACTTCCACTGGGAAGAATGCTGTTTGGGTGGTTGTGGACCGATTGACTAAGAGTGCTCGGTTTGTTCCCATTAGAGAGACCTGGGGTTTAGAAGTTCTAGCTGGTGCCTATGTGAATGAAGTAGTACGCTATCATGGGGTTCCTAAAGATATAGTTTCAGATCGAGATCCTCGATTTTGTTCTCGTTTCGACCGCATTACGGGAGGCCTTGGGTAGTAAACTATTAATGAGCACTGCTTTTCATGCCGCCACTGATGGTCAAACTGAGAGAACAATTCAAACCTTAGAGGATCTTCTTCGTGCCTGTGCCTTAGATTTCCAAACTTCTTGGGAGAAATGTTTGCCTCTGGTTGAATTCTCTTACAATAACAGCTATCAAACTTCCATTAAAATGGCACCATATGAAGCTCTGTATGGTAGAAAATGTCGTACTCCTGTCTGTTGGGATCAAACCCAAAATGCTCCAATGTTAGGACCTGATTTGATGACCGAGTCCATTGAACAAGTTAAGATCGTTCGGGAGCGGATGAAAGCCGCTCAGGACCGTCAAAAGTCATATGCTGATGTCCGTCGTCGACCACTTTCCTTTGAGGTTGATGATCAAGTATTCCTTAAAGTGTCACCTATGAAAGGGGTGAAACGGTTTGGCGTTAAAGGAAGTCGAGCCCTAAATATATTGGACCTTTTCAGGTGATTGAAAAGATTGGTCCAGTTGCTTACCGTTTAGAATTGCCCCCAAATCTGAGCAAGGTTCACAATGTCTTCCATGTTTCTCAATTGAGGAAGTATATTAGTGACCCAAGCCATATAATCCAAGAAGAGATTCTTGAATTGGAGCCTAACCTGGTGGTTGAAGAAAGGCCAATTCGGATTCTTGAAAAAGCCAACAAGCAACTTAGGAGCAAAGTTGTACCTCTTGTTCGTATTCTTTGGCGTTGTGGAAATGTCGAAGAAGAGACTTGGGAGACTGAAGCTTCTATGTTAGCTAAATATCCTGAATTATTCTCATAAGGTATTCCTTTTCTTACTCTTTTTCCGAGTTTCTAAGCTTTGTATAATCATATTTAGTAAAGATAGTATTCTTACTATAGAATTTTAAACTAAAAGTTTGAAAATGCTTTTATGATTTTCAATGGTTTTAACATTAGTGAATGTTGAATCTCGTTGTTGGTGACGTCCCAATAATGGGTTTTCTCATTTATTGGTGTAGAAATATTTTTGTATCTTGATATGAATATGGATGTTCTTGTCTGATCAACAAGAGTATCACCGTTTCATTGAAAAGATACCTATATTTTCTTATAATTATATTTCTCCTTCTTAGTTTCGAGGACGAAACTTTTTAAAAGGAGGGGTGATTGTAACGCCCCGTAAATTTCGGACCGTTAATATATTTCAGAAATAATTTATTAATCAAAATAAAGGTGATAATTAAGTATATAAAGTAAAAATAATTTAAAGAAATATAATTTTATTATATTTTGAAGAAAAGTATTTATTTTGATAGTTTTGAAATGTTTAAAAATAGTTTAAACCGTGTAAAATCTTTTATTTCGAAATAAGGGCGTATCGGGGGGAAAAAGACAATTCATTTGAACGTTGGGTAAACGAAATTGGAAATGGGTCGTATGAATACTCAATTTTATTGTAATCTCGGGTTTAAAGACTTTGGACTTGACGGAATTTGCGTTTGACTTACGGATTTAATTATTATCAAGACAAGTCAAACCCGACTCGTAAATCCCGACTAAAAATCCCGACTCCCTCCTTTCCCTTTCTCCCTTTCCCGCGTGACAGCCCTCCTTCCCCCTTCCTTTTCTTTTTTTTTTTTCTGATTTTATCATTCCTTCATCCTCCTAAACTCTTCCTTTAATTAAAAACACCATTTCTCATAAATTCCAAGCTAGAAATCGTCATAAATCCTTCGTTTCTTGTCCGTTTTTCGCGAAATTTACCTTTCCGGAATCCCCTCGCCACGATCTACGACTTAGTATGTTCTAATTTCAATTTTCATTAAGTTATTTTAAGACTATATTTCGGTATTTTCGGTTTTGATGCTTATTATTGTGTTTTAATTGTTTATTTAGGTGAAGGATTGGAAGACGAGTTCGGGGACTCGTATATTGTAGAGGATAGCGGTTAGTTGTGGTTAGGGTTTCGGTTTTGAGGACTAATTGCTCATTTTTCTAGCTTAAGGTAACATATTTCGAGTTACTCGACGAAAGATCGTCACATGTTTTTGATTTTTGTATGTTTGGTGAATTTTTGTTGGGTAGTAATTTTTCACATGTTAAACTTAGTTGCATGCAAGCTTAATTTGTGCCTTTTGGTAGTTTAAATTATCAAAGTTGAATTGGGGACGATTAATTAATTTTCAGACGGTCTTATAATGTATAAAAATGAAAAAAAAAAAAAGAAATGGTGCGGCAGCGGGCCCGGCAGCAGCCGGCAGGCCCACGGCAGCCCCGGCCGGTCTTGGGGTTGGCCCGGGTCGGTCCGTTGCTTGTTTCGCGGTTTTCCATGCTTTGTCCGTCATTTTAAGTTCATCATGGATATAATTAGAATGAGTATACATGGTTAAATTTGTTAAGAGAATCATAAAAGTAGCTAAAAGTTATGCTAATGGTAGAAAAATTATGTTATATTGACAATTATCACATGTTAGGATAATTTACAAAATGAAATGGTAATTAATAGGCTCAAAATGAATTTTATAGCTATAATTGAAATGTTTTGTTGATTGTCTTAAAATCGAGCCTTAGTCCCTTTGATCGATGCGATGTCAGTTAATTGAGTGATTGGTCAGCCGCAATTTGACCCGTACCTGTCGCAGGGCTGGGGTTGCGGGTAAAAATTCGGTTGAATGAATTAGATAATCGGCCTTTTTCTTGTTTTAGGCCATTTATTATATCTCTATTTCACATGTGTAATTAGTTGAATTTAAATAGTTTCTTATTTAGTTAGTTGAATTTAAATAGCTTCTTATTTTGTAGTAATGGCCCTAGTTTCCCCTAAAGCCTTTTATATTGTTATAATTGCTAGGATTGGAAATTAGTATTGAATTCTTATTGAGGAACTGTTGGGATTGTATCTTAAATAGACATTTATATAGCTTTCACATGATAGAATGTTAGAATTTATGTTGGTAAGTAGGACTTTTTGCCCTCTTAAGGTTAAGTGGGTGTCTTACTTAACTTATGTGGTGAGTTTTGGGTGGTGTGGGCTAAAATATTCAAGATGGGACTAGCTGTGACTAGGTCCTAGGTGAGTATTTCGGCCTTCATCATAGATAGGTCTTTATAGTCTCTGACGAGTATATGTTCACTGCTTGATAGCCTTTGTGTTCCTGACTAGTGGATGTTTATCCAAGTTGGGGCATGACCTCAGGTACTAATTTTGATAGTATGGGGTCAGCTTAAGTACTAGCCGACCCTTCGGTGGTGTCCTTAGGGTACTCACTTCACTTTGTTTTAAAAAAAGTTGTGAGTCTTGGGTGCGGTGGTGTGTATCCGCATGTCTAGGTCTGCGCAGATTTTAGGCTAGGGTTGTGTTGTCTCTTGGCCATGTTTTCTTAATAGTAACCGCTGAGCCAAGATACCGGTTCGATTACCTTCCCTACCTCGTGGTATAGACTTGAGTTACAAAGTGACTATTGACGGGACTAAGAACTTATGCCTGTCTTTGATATATTGCCCTTTCTTGTTTGATGATTCTATGAATCATAGAGGGTGAGATGCAAGCCGGCTATGGTTGATAGAGTTTGGATTACAATTTGTTATATGATTCACATGATAGTTAGTTTGGTCAGTTTAGGGGTCATTTGTTAGAATACATGAAAAGTAAATGGTTTATCAAATTGTTTACATGTTACATTAATTTTGACGATTCGTGACTGGGAGGACTCGAAGTTACTCCCCACTGAATTGTGGCTTTCGTGTTTGTATAAAATGCGATTGACAGGTTGTTGATGCTTTGTTGGGGGTCACAGACGGCTAGTGAGCAAGGAACCTTGGACCTAGTTTTGGCTATTTTATTAGTAAACCTTTTACACTTTTGGTTTGTATATATTTTGAAGGGACATATGTCTCCCTTTCTATTTTTGGTTTGTATCACTATATTTCCGCGTCTTAAGTTATGTATGTAAATTAGTTTATCAGTTGTTGCAGGGTTTTTGACACTCTTCTTGAGTTGGAATTGGATGTGAATGGTTTAGTTAGAAAATTTTTGAAATTGCAGGTTTTTGGACTAGTTGAACCATTTACAAACATATCCTACCAGTTTTTCTGTTGAATTTACGTATTTTATCAAGGTTAGATTTAAGGGTGTCACAGTTGTTATATGTATAACCGTTGTTGTAACTTTCCCTCCAAAATTGTGAAGACTTTTAACAACGGGTATATGTGATACGTGCATTTTATATAGTCTTTTTGGCCTTTTTATGCACGTATTTCTATGCTATTATCGTAGTTTTATGCTACGAAATGCCCCGAATATGCTACTTTGGTTTGTTTTGTCTTATTTGCAGGAATGAACCAGAAAATGGTGAAATCGAGCCATTTACCGTCCATTTAGCATGCATTTGGAGGAAGAGTGAATTTGGAGCGGGAATGTAGCTATTTTGAGATGCGCAAAGAAGAAAGATAGCTAGGCGAGTAAAGGAAGAACTTCAAATTGCTAGTGCCTACTTTGAAGAGCCATATCTCGAGTTCTACAACATATATTTAGGTGATTCCAAGTGGAAATGAAAGCTTGTCCTCTTAGCTTTCCAACGCCACCGGAATCGTCCTGTTTGCCCAAGTAACAAATAAATGGCAGCCGTTTGAAGTTCAGTGCGCGAAGCAGAAATTGTGTGATGGAAAGTACTCGATCGAGTAGATTTATGTTCGATCGAGTCCTTTTTCTACTCGATCGAGTAGATTCAATTTAAGGTTTACTCGATCGAGTAGATTTTCTACTCGATCGAGTGGTTTAAGCTTAATTTTACTCGATCGAGTGATTTAAAGTTACTCGATCGAGTAGTTACTGTTGCTGGGCTTTAGTCCGCGACAATATTAGGTTTAGTTTACGCCTTATCTTTAATATAAATATTGTGCTTAGCAATAGAATGAGGGGAACGACTTTACTACTCTTTTTTCCCTTCTACAGTTCCACAAACTTTTAGATCTAGTTTTATTCTTTCTTTCCTGCCTCGGACTCCGGTTTAATCTGTAATTTTTCTTCCCTTTAAATTTAATTTCTTTTGTCTTATTTCTCATTTCTCTTATCCTTTTACTACTCTTAATTAGTTTATATCATGTCTTTTTATGCCATCGTCTTAATGGTTAGCATAGATCCCGAAGCCATGTGTAGCTAATTTCTTAGTATGTTAGGATGAGGGAAACTGCGGTATTAATGTTATAAGATTCACATGTTAGTCTTTTCTGCGACGAGGTTTGTTTATAGGCAATTTAATCATGAATACCTGTTAATTGAATGCATGCATGAGACCGGTTTAATTAGTAAAATTCCGCCTGGATCGAAAGATTGGTGGAGTAGGCTTGCTTAGAACAATCGACACAACCTTCCTGGATCGAAAGATTGGTTGGGGAGTCTAGGGCGATTTGAGACCGAAAGGAGACAATCACCACCCACCTTATCAATGATTTGACAGACCTAGTATTTTCGCATGACATGAATTACCGCGGTGACCCGATTCCTGACATATTCTCTTTCTCCTTATTAGACTTATATTTTCTCCGCTTTATTTTCTCTTCTCTTTTTCTCTCTTTAAAATCTCTTGTTAGTTTAGAAACCCAAATTTAAACCCCCAGTTTTGTGACATTCCGACAGACCGAATTAAACAGATAGATAGCAACTTAGCCTCCCTGTGGAGATCGACCCTACTTGCTGCTAGCTTCTGTTAGTTGTATTTAGGTTTATTTTTGGTACAGAAACGACCGTATCAAATTTTGGCGCCGTTGCCGGGAGGCGACGCTTTTATCTGTTTTAATTTTGTCTGTTTTTCGCCTCAAGGGAAGACTGAGTACCTTGAGGCCGTTCTTATCTTTTTCTTTAGTGCTGTTTTGATAGGTCTTATACGTCTATTAGACAGATTTTAGAAAGAGATTATCGAAGGCAAGGCTTGAGTACCTTCGATTCTTTTGCCAAGATGACGTCCGTCTCTCGACTTATTACTCAGTTTGAAGCCCAAGCTGAAAAACCTGCTAGTTGGGAAGGGAAGAAATCTTGGGGTTGTGGTAATTTCTGCACTGCTCCTACGCCACAACCAGTGCTGCAACAGGACTTTCAACAGTCTTGTTATTCTTTCTCACCGCAACCAACCCCCCCACCTGCTAGGAATGATGAGCATGAAGAACTAAAGTCAGCAATAATGGCACTTACATTACAGCATCATAAGTCTTGTGCGGAATTTGAACTCCGTACACAGAAGATACGGACTTGGTGTGATCAATTAATTACCGAGCAAGAGCAATATGAGACGGTGTATGCTATCAACACCGACATCATTCCGTCTTATGAAGTGCCCGAGTCGCCTATTATTGCTACTGTTGATGACTCGAGTTTCACTGGTACTGTGCACGCTGATTTAAGAGCTTCGTTGGGTAATCAATTCGATCGAGTAACTCACAATACTCGATCGAGTTGGTTGGAGGACAGGCCACTCGATCGAGCTACTGCTATTGTTCGATCGAGCAATTGCCGCCAGAGAATGAGCTCGATCGAGTAAACCGCATCGATCGAACAAGATCGATCTTTGAACCCTCGATCGAGAGGATGTAAACACTCGATCGAAGACTCTTGAGGAAGAAGCGTTCATTCAGCTATTCACTGATCCTCAACCGATTATAGATGATGAGGAAACTATTCGATCGAGTAGTATTACTGTTCGGTCACTTCCTTATCCACAACGATTGCTGCCACACCGTAGATTTCTGGACCGCATATGAGCTTTCAATGTCGCTGCTCATTACGATGAGATGATCACTCAGGTACCTACTTATGCTAATTTTATTTCTTAAATTGATTGGTCTGAGAGGGATGCTAGTGAGACGATAATGAATGTAGCTATGACTGAAGAGTGTAGCACACTTCTTCGGAATGGGACCCCCCCTAATATGTCTGACCCAAGTCGTTTTCCTATTCCGTGTTCTATAGGGACCCATTCGTTTGATAATGCTTTATGTGACCTCGATTCTAGTGTCAACATTTTACCTTTGTCGCTGGCGTTGAAATTGAGACTGACTAAGTTTACGTGCGCTAGAACGACTATCCAGTTGGCTGATTACTCTTATGTACGGGTCAAAGGAGCTTTACATGACGTACCTGTTAGGATCGGGAATTTCTATATTCCCGCAGATTTCATTGTCTTAAACATACCCGAAGACCGCAATGTTCCCATTATTTTGGGACGACCATTTTTGTGCATCGCTTTGCGCAATTGTTGATGTCGGGGTAGGGACACTTACCTTTCAGGTCGGAGGAGAGGACTTGGTTTTTACTAAGTCCGATGACCCTAGGGAATCCATACCTATCATACCTTGCAATGATATTCCCCTTGTAGACTCCGTTGACAATCCGTCTGAGCCGTCTTTTGAGTCACATATTATCGCTGCTGTTGTAACACCCCCGCCCCATTCTGGGAGCGAATTGGAGGAACATTGTTTTGTTTCTCTTTTTACAGGTCTTGACAAGTTCACAGACCCGAGAGGCGAGATGGGTGCTCTGAGTCTGGAATCCGGAACTGCCTGGATATACGACCCAGGAGGAGGTGTTGATAAAGCTACACCGTCTAGGAAGAAGCTGCGTGATGAGACAATAGTTTGGGACCCGGATGTTGTGGGAAGGTGTTGTTCTTACATTACCAAGCTGTGGAGGCCGGATGTCCGCTTGACGATTGCTGAAGCTACCGCGTCCAGTCAGAGGCCTAGTAGTGGGCCAATGATTTGTGCTGTTGGATGATGAAAAGAAGGTCGAGCTGGGACCTATCTGAAACTAGCGCTACCGGGAGGCAGCCCGGAATTTTAGAACTCTTTATTTATTTTTGAACATTTTATTTAGTTTTGTTGTGTGCCATAATAATTAGCCTATTCGGCTATAGACTGTGAACAATTTAGCCCTCTTTGCTTTAGCAGTCCTTTTGTGCGGTTGCTATTTGCGAATTTGCAGGTACTCTTGCATTCTGTTCGCAGCTTAGCTGCTCTGAAGCCGCCAGCTGTGACCTCCCATATTGCTGGCTGGTTTGGGGAGGTCCCTACTTCGCGTATTCTTGTAAGTTTTTCCGCGTTTCACTCTCTTCTTTTCTAGTTTGCATTTCCTTTCCTTATTTTTGGGTACAATGAGGGCATTGTACAGTTTGGTTTGGGGAGGTTATGCATCCATATCTGTGTCTGCATTCAACTTTTATTGCATTCCTGTTATCACGTTTAATTTTCATATTTCATATGCATTGTTGAAAAAAAAAAACGAAAATAATAAATATTCACGTTTATTTTTGCATATAGGTTGGGTCGGAACGGTAGATTTCCGTGATGAAATTGCACTTTAACTTGTCTTTTTTACTTAAGCCTTGCATCTAATTGATAGTTATTAGCTGAGTCTTGCGTATATCTAAGAGTTTTTGTTCAAATTTAGCTGACTGTTTAGACTTGACCTGATAAATTGGCAACCTACTTCACAATTTCTGAGTTTTAGAGCCCATAACTGGTGACATTCATGACCAGTTTGCATAGGAATTGAGAGTAGTACTCATTGCATAACATGTTCATCATTATTGCACATTCATGAAATTCGATTACTTGTCAAATGCATACATTCGGGTTTGTGGTCGGTGTCACATGCAGGGAGGCGCTTACAAATTTCACCTTTCTTATATTTTTCACCCATTTAGCTCCACTTTAGCCAAATATAGCCTTTTTGACCCATTAGCTACACCCAAAATTTAGCCTGCCCAGTCAAGCTAGTTTAGTGTGACTTCTTGTGGTATATATCCATGTTGCGAGTTTGGCTCGGTTGTCCAATTGATTGGAGTTGGTAGAAAAATGAGGAAGGATGACAAAAAAACAACAACGTGAAAATGAAAAAAAGAGACGTGAACAAAAGAAAAAAAATGAAAAAAAAAAAGAAATGAAAAATGAGTTACACGTGAAACAGGAAGGAAAAAGAAAGAAAAAAATCAGGAAAAAGTTGAGTTGTTGAAATAAAAGACCGATTGTGCCTGTTTCTATCTTGTGACGGTCTTACTCCTCCGTTTTATTCATATTGTTTTGAGGAGATAGTGTTTTGGGTAGTGAGATGTGTGCCAATGAAGGGCACCTGTACCCTATTTTCTAGTCAGTTGAGATTCAGATGGTCTTATATGGCCTTGTTTAGGAACTAGCTTGACGCTTTACCTTCACATTTCCATAATTTGTTTTGCCTTTTCTCACCTGAACCTCACTTTCCCATATCATTTGTAAGCCCTCGGCTGTGACGGACATTGTTGGTTGGAATCTATGTATGGTATTTGAATCGTCTATCATTTCTGTTGCATGCATGTTATGTAGGTCGCAGTCTAGGTGAGTGACTGTTTTCTCTTTCTCTCTTATACATATACTCTCACCCTTTGCTTCATGAGAGAAGAGTGACCACGTGAGAGTCCGATTTTGTTGGTCTTGCAGGGTTGATAAGTCAACTTTATTTATGGACATCTTATAATTCGTTTGCGTAATGACCATTGTAGCTGTAACTGTTGATTTTAGTTTGCATTAAACTGGTTTAAGTAGACAAGTAATAGCTAGCTCTGAGTTATCTTTTCCGTTCCGTTAGTTTGCATTTAGTTTACTCGAGGACGAGTAAAGGTTTGGTTTGGGGAGATTTGATATGTGCATTTTATATAGTCTTTTTGGCCTTTTTATGCACGTATTTCTATGCTATTATCGTAGTTTTATGCTACGAAATGCCCCGAATATGCTACTTTGGTTTGTTTTGTCTTATTTGCAGGAATGAACCAGAAAATGGTGAAATCGAGCCTTTTACCGTCCATTTAGCATGCATTTGGAGGAAGAGTGAATTTGGAGCGGGAATGTAGCTATTTTGAGATGCGCAAAGAAGAAAGATAGCTAGGCGAGCAAAGGAAGAAATTCAAATTGCTAGTGCCTACTTTGAAAAGCCATATCTCGAGTTCTACAACAGATATTCAGATGATTCCAATTGGAAATGAAAGCTTGTCCTATTAGCTTTCCAACGCCACCGGAATCGTCCTGTTTGCCCAAGTAACGAAGAAATGGCAGCCATTTAAAGTTCAGTGCGCGAAGCAGGAATTGTGTGATGGAAAGTACTCGATCGAGTAGATTTATGTTCGATCGAGTCCTTTTTCTACTCGATCGAGTAGATTCAATTTAAGGTTTACTCGATAGAGTAGATTTTCTACTCGATCGAGTGGTTTAAGCTTAATTTTACTCGATCGAGTGATTTAAAGTTACTCGATCGAGTAGTTACTGTTGCTGGGCTTTAGTCCGCGACAATATTAGGTTTAGTTTACGCCTTATCTTTAATATAAATATTGTGCTTAGCAATAGAATGAGGGGAACGACTTTACTACTCTTTTTTCCCTTCTATAGTTCCACAAACTTTTAGATCTAGCTTTCTTCTTTCTTTCCTGCCTCGGACTCCGGTTTAATCTGTAATTTTTCTTCCCTTTAAATTTTATTTCTTTTGTCTTATTTCTCATTTCTCTTATCCTTTTACTACTCTTAATTAGTTTATATCATGTCTTTTTATGCCATCGTCTTAATGGTTAGCATAGATCCCGAAGCCATGTGTAGCTAATTTCTTAGTATGTTAGGATGAGGGAAACTGCGGTATTAATGTTATAAGATTCACATGTTAGTCTTTTCTGCGACGAGGTTTGTTTATAGGCAATTTAATCATGAATCCCTGTTAATTGAATGCATGCATGAGACCGGTTTAATTAGTAAAATTCTGCCTGGATCGAAAGATTGGTGGAGTAGGCTTGCTTAGAACAATCGACACAACCTTCCTGGATCGAAAGATTGGTTGGGGAGTCTAGGGCGATTTGAGACCGAAAGGAGACAATCACCACCCACCTTATCAATGATTTGACAGACCTAGTATTTTCGCATGACATGAATTACCGCGGTGACCCGATTCCTGACATATTCTCTTTCTCCTTATTAGACTTATATTTTCTCCGCTTTATTTTCTCTTCTCTTTTTCTCTCTTTAAAATCTCTTGTTAGTTTAGAAACCCAAATTTAAACCCCCAGTTTTATGACATTCCGACAGACCGAATTAAACAGATAGATAGCAACTTAGCCTCCCTGTGGAGATCGACCCTACTTGCTGCTAGCTTCTGTTAGTTGTATTTAGGTTTATTTTTGGTACAGAAACGACCGTATCAATATGCTACATACCCGTTGTTGAAATTTGTAGTAACAACGGTTCTTTGTTTAAAACCCGTTGTTATAACTTTCCCTCCAAAATTGTGAAGACTTTTAACAACGGTTCTTCGTTTAAAACCTGTTGTTGAATATTATGCGCGGTATTTGTGATAGGTATTCACAACGGTTTTTTGTTTTAGTAACCGTTGTGAAAGGTATTCACAACGGGTTTTTTTAGTAACCGTTTTTATTACGAACTCCTAATGTTTTTAAAAATTAAATATGTTTCATGCCATTCAAAAACCTGCATATATCAAGACACCATATACCAAAGACTGAATAAATCACAGCTGGGTTCATCAGAACTCAATAGATTCAATTCAACCACAACAGAAGCATCATATATATATATACTTACAAGGAGTTAAATTTACATGAACTAATCATTCCCTAACTTCAACAAAAAAATTACTAATAAGCTGATCTAAGCTCTGAGTATCATGCATTTCTATGTTATAAGACGTATTTGCCCAACATGTCCCTTACCTCGTCTTTATCTAAACTTTTGTACGGCTGAATCTCTTGTGACGGGTTGATTACATACTGCGGAAAAAACAAAGACAAGACATTATTGTAACAATGCAACATCAAATACTGCATAGCAACATCATGGTATAGCAGCAAGCAAGACAACATCAGCTCTAATTTAAAAAAAGTAATAAACACATTATTAAATTACTAACCTTTTCTGGAATAAGGATATATCTTCGCCTAATAATCTCCAACATGAACCGACAAACGTAGTATCCACATTGTATGCTATCCTATTGGCGAGGGCCTATTATTACATAAAAACAAACAGACGAGAGAAGGCTCACATCAGAATCTTGAACTTTAGGTATTGTATTAGTATTAAACACAGATTTTTGCACTTAATGTATTGTATTTGAGCACGTACTCCTGTTATCGTAATAAAATTAGGGCCATCATCGAAATCTTTCGTGGGTTGATCCCCGCTCGTTAGCTCTTCTCTTCTCAAAGGCCTTTTTTTTTAAAAAAAAAAAAGGCGAAACTCATTTTTTTAGGGGCAAAAATGAGCTTTTTGCTATAAATAAAAATTGAAACTTAATGTTATTATAAATAAATCAGTATTATAAACTTACTTATTAATCAAGCGCTTAAAAGTCTCGCTTGGTTGATTATGTATAGAGTCCAACCAAAAAACTTTCTTCTTTGTCGGCATGATGGCTGCTAGCACCCAATGAGTCCTACATCAAGAGACATCATCATTATTAACAAGTACATATATTAGTTATGAAAATGCAATTGTAGGGGGAAACGTAATATTAATTTGTTTATTACCCTTTTTCATTATAAGGGGCAAAAATCAGCTTCTTGGTTGTCGCCAATTGCTGAGCAATATAATCTACCCGGTCTTCGAACGAGTATTCCGGAATAAATAAAGATAAAATATAGGGGCACAGGAATCCGTATTGATCAGATGGAATCTTCTTCTCGAGGATCACTCTCAATTTCAATATCCTACATTATTACGGTATTAATTCCGGTATTTAAAACACTATCTAGTAGTCAGAATATTAAAAATGAAATTATTTATTAAGAAACTTACTTCATCCAAACAAATAGGTGTTGGACATCAATCTGGTCTAGGCCAGCCCAAATGGCTAGCATATCCCATGACATAAGTGCTTCGCGCTCAACCCCTAGAATATCCTCCTCGAGCTGAATAATTATCAATTGCTCGTTGGCTATGCGACGGCAAGCCTCCTCATGCAGTTTCCTCATCGTCACCGTTCTTACTTTTTGCATGTAATCCTTCCCAGAATATTTTGTGGAGTTTAAACTCCTAACTTCTTTCAGTTGGGGGAAATAATGATTCTTTGATTTTGTGCTACTACCACCAGCCTACACATGTAGATAATTAAAATAATAAAAAATCCAAAGGTAACATATCCTAGTTGGAGTAATAAAAATAAAAGCGTACTTAACTAAATACCTCATCAACCTGCTCTTTCAATGATGAGGTAGTAGGCAGGTATGACTGGGGACTTAGGCTTATCAGTCTTTTTTGTCCCCTACACAAAATTACCATGCTTTTTAGAAATACAGACAAAATATAAATAAAGGGAGCGAGGTTTTTAAAAAATGGAGAAGTTAATTAAATACCTCATCTAGTTGTTGTGTGGACGAGGTAGTTGGCATGTCCGGAGACTTAAGCTTATCCGCCTTAGCCGGCTTTTCTGTTCCCTACATACAAAAAATTTCCATGCTTTTTAGAAATACAGAAACAAAAAAAATTAAAGGGAGGTTTTCATAAAAATGGAGAAGTTAATTAAATACCTCATCAAGTTGTTGTCTCGACGAGGTAGTTGGCATTTCTGTGGACTTAGGCTTATCCGCCAAAGCCAGCTTTTTTGTTCCCTACAAAAAAAAATAACATATAAATTTAACATATAAAAACATTCAACAATTAAAAATGTAACATATATATAAAGGTATTTCTTCTAACCCCAACTGCTTTCGTTTTTGAGGCGAGACGACCGAGCCAAGTAGATGTGAGTTTCAGCCATTGGATGAAACTTCCAACCGCATCTCCCGAATGGTAATGTCGTCACGAATCGGGACATGCGGTTGAAAGTTTTCATGGCCTGGAAAGACTATAGTTATCTCTACTTTTCTATGATTCGGCAAAAGTTTTTCGCCATGAACTACGATTTCACTGCTGATTTGGTGTGCATTTCTACGAGACCCCGCCAACACGCACATATGGATTTTCGAATTTAGGGTCGACAAGAATAATCGGCCTCTTGTTTACGGCCTGGAGAATATACACATACATTATTATATCCCAAAATTTAATAGAATTCATATAAATTTAACTAATTAAACACTTCATGCATACCTTATCAAAAATGTGAACTGACTTGAAGGGGATGTATGTTTGTTTTCCATCACCGTCTTCTCAAGTTGCATCTCCTTTTCAGACCCATTATTTACCTAATAAAATTAGCCAATGGCACGATGTCAGAAGTTATAGCATTAGAGCTGGCAGGGAACACACCCCATGATCTTACCCAAAAAAAAAGAAAAAGAAAAATAAGGAAGTATTAGGTATCTGATCGGCTTTAGTTGTTACAACTTCAGAAGCATTAGGTACCTGATCTTTATGAATCTCGTTGACCGATACTTCCTTCTCATGTATTGCCAAGGTAGTAGCGGCCTCTTGACCAATCTGTTGTACCTTATTACCACCTTTATAAATGACATCCTCCATCATTTTCATTTCTTCTTCGGAAAGCTTGCCTCCAGCATTCAACTTTAGTAGTACGGATGCCATTAACTGAAGCTGCGTGTCAAGAATGTAATGTTTCAGCAATTTTTATCCCAACAATAACATGTGAATTGAACCTAAATGAAAATAATAGAATAAATGGTACCATGTCAGCCTTCTCAGACTTAGTCTTCCTTTTCTTCTTTATCGGGGCAGTTGTCCCATAATATTTCGTTACTCCAACCTGTAACGGGACGCCCCTCAATCGACCTGGATGTTCGGGTCGGCCAATCGCTCTAGCAAGAACGTCATTACGACCATTGGGAGTGAATTTCCCTTCTTCTACCTCCTTCAATACGTTGTCCTATAATATATTAAATAAACTTCAAATTATATTTGTGACTAAAATAATAAAGTTAGTAATGAACTCGTCTTAATAAAATAGTGCTTAATATGTTGGCCAACACTTCCTCATCATATTTGTCACGCGACCGGGATCCTTTAGGCGTGTGCCCTTCTTTATAAGTTACATGCCGATCCAAGTTGGTCACTCCCTTTGCCACCTACACATTAACATGGTAACCTTTATACATGTAAATGTGTATCAATGCAAGTCCAAGTGTGATTAAAAAAAATAAAGTCTCACAGGGGAATAATGCATGCTACTTACGAGGTTATCTTCTATCTTTCTGTAACCGCCTCGAGAACCATACCATTTCCCCTTTTTGCATGAAATGTTAGCACGATTTCTTCTGCTAACGGCCTTCAAATAATTATATAAAAGCGCAAGTAGATGAGATAATAAAAAGATTATATAAAGGACTCATTAATTAAAAAAATGATAGGTAAATCGTTAAAAGGCGAGGATATTTAACTCGAAACTTCTCGCAGTTCTCATCTCTTTGAAAAGATCCCATTGTTCCTGACTGATGGTGGGACACTTATTGTCTCCCGGTGGGTTCTTACGCATCTCCCCCGTTGCCTTGTCCACATACAACCAATCCCTAGCAACGTCACACTTCCACTGCCTTAGGACATCCGTTGCCTTATGCATTAAATACTTATCATGGCATTCATCGGGTATAGTAAAGGCTTCCTTTACACGAGCCAAGTATAACTCCGCCAATTTTGGATTCAAATTTCTAATGTCATCTAAATAGATAGGCACAAACTGTCTTGTGCAACATCCAATCCAACTGGATAAATAACCCGCATTTGGACCAGTAGGGAAACCCTTCGAGCTCCATGTTATTTTCATCGGGTCTTTAGCGGCTATAGCTGCAAGGGCTTTCTGGCACTTCGTAGCACCCCTCTCACCAGGCTTATTATCCCCAGGCTTATTATTCTTTTGACTTCTTTTCCGTTTTTCACCCATGATAATCCTAAAACCCAAATATGAATGATATAGGAAATGAACAACTTAACAACGTACATGCAGAGTATTATCTAAACCCTAAACCTTAATAGGAATGAAAATTTAAAACAACAGATTGAGCTTCTAAAATCCTAAACCCTAATAAGAGGAGTGAAGTAGATGATGCGGGATGATAAAGATAACAAAGAAGACGAAAAACAAACAGATGCATGAAAAAGAAAAAAGATGATCGTCTTAAAACCCTAGTGACGAAACACAAAATTAAAGTGAACATACCTGATGATGATGATGATAAAGAGAACGAGCAGGATGATAAGGGAAGGCAACGGAATATGGGCGTCGGAAACTGGGCGACGGCCGACAACGAGAATGTAGAAAGCGAGGAAGAGAGAAGAATAAACTCAGGATACCAACGGTTGAACTGGTGTTGTGTGTGTTTGTGTGGTATGCTGTATGTGTTTGTAAATTAGTTTTTTATTAAGACAAACTATTGACAACGGGTGCTCAAAGCAAAACCGATGTTATATGTTAATAACAACGGGTCAATAAAAGTCAACCGTTGTCAAAACTTTATTACAACGGTTAAAATATACCCGTTGTAATATATTTTCACCAAATTTGCGCCAAAATGAAATATGTCAAAAAAATCAATGACAACGGGTAGGGGTACTACAACCGTTGTTGAAAGTAATAACAACGGGTAATGTAACTATAACCGTTGTTGATTGTAATAACAACGGGTAATGTAACTATAACCGTTGTTGAAAGTATTAACAACGGGTAATTTAAATATAACCGTTGTTATTGTTGAACCTTTTTTTTTTTAAATTATCAGTAATTCCATTACGGTCCAAACTCAGTAACAATACATACCGTAATGTTAAAGAAGCACCATATCTTTGCAACATTATTCAAAGAATTTCAACACCAAAGATCCACATCTAATAATAAGATCAAGAAAATAAGACAACACCAGCATGCATGCATACTGCATATCTAAGCTACAGGATTTACCATGCCATGCAAATTTGGGAATTTTTATTTAACAATGACCATTATTGATTTACCAATAAATTAAACCATCAAATTATTGGTCTGAAAATGACTCAAAATGTTGGTCGTCCATATCATCGTGTCCTGATGAACCATCTCGGATCGGGGACGTTTCTTTGATGTCATAGTTTCTTCGTTAACCCAAATACCTTCACCATGGTCATCACGCATATAGATGCTTTCAGTGTCCTCATGATCAGTGTCAACATCGTCGAAATAAGATACAGTGGTAGAGTGATCCATTCCTTCAAAAACGACATCCTGATCATCATCACCATTATCGGATGGACTACTCCTTCTACTCTTTATAGACAGTACAACAGACCACTTCTTATCTATAGGATCGGTGACATAGAACACTTGTTTAGCTTGGGATGCCATTATGAAAGGATCATCCTTATTATTGCCAACCTTACCCAGATTGACCAACGTAAATCCCATCTTATCCTTTCGGACACAATGGAGGTTGTTATCAACCCAGTTACATCGAAACAAAGGCATTGTGAAATCAATGTAATCTAGTACCAATATTTCTTGAATAACACCATAATAAAGGCATTTTCCCCAAATAGGCTTTTTATCTTTTGAAGTAGCAAAGTGCATTGCCTCAAATTCAGAACTCACACCACTATTTTGCATTGTGCTCAACTCATCTTGCTCGCGGGTGTAAAAAGTATATTCATTAATGGCAAAACTGCTGTAAAAGGTGACCCTGGCATTTGGACCTAAACCAAGACGTAGTAACCTAGGAGAGATGTCATCACCAGTTGGATTCGTACACTCTAAGACAATATTCCTAAACCACTCTGCAAACGTCTTCGTATGCTCGTTTGCAATCCACTTCTCGGTCTTGTTTGGGTGATCGTATGTGCTAAATGCAACATTTCACGTGTCACAATTTTTTCAACCCGCCCCCTAATACCTTTTCCGGTCATCCAGTCACTATGACGATTCTTAGGAACGCCAATCAACTCCTCAGGGGAGATATGAGCGTAACAATATGAAAGAGCTTCGTCTAAAATAGCGCGTTTAGCAATATAACCTTCCGGACGATACCGATTAGATGTATAGTCCTTGTAGACTTTCATTAATCTTTCGAAAGGATACTGGTATCTCAAGTACACGTGCCCAAGGTACAAAATCTCCCTAACCAAGTGAATGGTCAGATGAATCATGATAGTGAAGAAAGAGGGTGGAAAATACATTTCCAACTGACAAAGAGAGGTTACAACGAGGTCCTGCAATGAATCTGCGTCATCGGGATCGATGACTTTCTCGCATATGGACTGGAAGAAGAGACAGAATCTAGTTATAGCATATCTTACCTTTTCAGGTAAAATGGAACGAATAGCCACAGGTAGTAATTGTTGCATCAAAGTGTGACAATCATGTGACTTTAACCCGATGAGTTTTAGGTCTTGCATCGACACTAGGCTTTTGATGTTCGACGAATAACCATGTGGCACTTTAATTCCATTCAAGCATGCACATAACTCTTTTTTCTCATTCCGTGAAAGGGTATAAGTGCTTTGGGTAAAAATGTACGATTACCTCTCTCTGTGGTGCCAACTCTAGCCTAATACCCATCATTTTCATATCTTCCCTAGATGCGGCGTTATCCTTTGTTTTACCAGGAACATTCGAAGGGTATTGATAATATTATCACGTACATTTTTCTCAATGTGCATGAAATCGAGGCAATGCCGACCTCCAGTCGGCCAATATGGAAGTTTATCAAAAAATATGGATCTTTTCTTATACCCACGAGTAGACAATTTAGAGCCGCTCTTCTTCCCATAATCTATCTCAATATGCTTTACTTTCTGATAAACTTCATGCCCACTCAAAATTCTAGGAGGTTGACGAAGTTCTTGTCTTCCATTGAATGCTTTCTGCATCTTGCGATAACAATGGTCATGATACAAGAACCTCCTATTTCCCATATACACATACTTACGAGAAGACTTCAAGTATTCAGACTCGATATCCTCCCCACATAATGGATAAGCCTCTTTCCCATGAATTGTGTGCCCAGAAAGGTCGCCATAAGCCGGATAGTCAGATATTGTACACAATAACATCGCTCTCAAATTGAAAGTTTCGTTCTTATATGCATCAAATACTTCTATCCCACTATCCCACAACAATCGCAAATCATCTAGAAGAGGTTCCAAATATACATCTATATCATTTCCAGGTTGTTTAGGGCCGGAAATTAACAACGACAACATCAAATACTTTCTTTTCATGCACACATATGGAGGTAAGTTATAAATAGCCAACACTACTGGCCAAGTACTATGTTGGCTACTCATGTTTCCGTGTGGGTTCATTCCATCAGTGGACAGCGCTAGACGTAAGTTTCTAGGTTCATTGCCGAACTCGGGATACTTAGCATCGAACGATTTCCATTGCATACCATCTGCCGTGTGTCTTAGCTTTCCATCATTTATTCTTCCTGTTTAATGCCAAGTTAACATTTTTGAATCATCGGGATTCGCATAAAACCTTATGACTCTTGGTATCAATGGAAAATACCACAACACCTTAGCCGGGATCCCTTCCTTATCCTTATAACGCCACTCCAAACATTTAGGGCAATTGGTTAAGTTTTGATATAATTTCCGATACAATATGCAATCATTTGGACATGCATGTATTTTCTCATATTTCATACCCACTCCTCTTATTAGTTTTTTCGCCTCATATGTCTTAACAGGTAGAACATTACCATCAGGAAGCAACTCCTTTATCAAGGCTAAAAAAACTAGTGAAACACGTGTCACTCACCCCATTTGCCCCCTTGATATTATACAACTTCACCACAGCCGACATTTTTGTGAACTTACAACCAGGATACAGAGGTGCTTCAGACTCACACAACTTCTCATACATGTTGTTAAGGTCATCCCAATTACTAGTGTCATCACCTACATCTTCAAAAGCAATCGACTCATCATCATTCTCTTCATTATCTATAGACCCAACATTCAACTCTCTACTTCCAACTCTTCCAACTCAAAAAACTCGGCAAACTCAGGATCATCAGTTAGCCTTTCGTGTACCTCAACATCATCTTTTTCAGAGTTATTCTCTTCCTCTAATGATTCCCCATGAAAAATCCAACGTGTATAGGATCGACTAAATCTCCACTTTTCTAGGTGTATTTTAACGTCCGGAAAAGCCATATAGCTAATATTACCACATCTTTCACAAGGACATGTAATACTAGAAGAACCTTTCAAATTGTTCGAAACGAATTCATAAAATTCAGCTAAACCATCCTTATAGTTGCGGTCACTCATATTTGCATCAATCATCCAAGTTCGAGTCATTATTTTACATTCGTAATAATAGGCAACTAATTCAGAAAATACAATAATAGGCAAACAAATAAACGAAATTCAGGAAAGCAATTAAGCTAAATTATCAACAAATTAGATAATAACCCAAAAAATCCTATATCTATAAGCGTTGCTAAGAAACATATATATACCTGATTGATAAACACGATGAGGGAGAGAAGACGGTGACAACAGTGATGGAGATGAAGACAGAGAGACGATCAGGGAGGAATGGAGGATGATATAGTAGCAGTATTAGCTTGTGTTTGTGTTTTGTAGCGTATAGCAGAATAAAGCAATCTGTTGTTCTTAAAATTTTCATAACAGTAATAACAACGGTTATTGAGTCTACAACCGTTGTTAAAAAGTATTAACAACGGTTCTAATATAACCGTTGTGATTACTTTTCACTAATTTTGCGCCAAATTATTAACAACTGTTAAAATGTATTACAGATTCAACCGTTGTTATTAGTTTTTATATTAACAACGGTTTTTCAAGTATGACACGTTGTTAAAACCAATAACAACGGTTAACAACACAGAACCGTTGTAATTAAGTTTGGTAAAATTCGCGGCATCAATTCTACAACGTGTTTTGATGATTTTCGTGAATAAGCGTTGCTAAAGGGCCGTTGTAGTTGCCTGTATTTGTAGTAGTGAATGATGAAAGATTCCTTGTAGTTTACCTTGTCTATGGAATCGCTTTGTAAATTAAAGAGGCCGCTTCCCCCGTGCAAATTGAAAGTGCAAGAAAGTCTTACTTAGGTCCTGTTCTTTTGGACTGAAACTTATCTGATCTGAAATGAACTGAACTTATAGGATCTGAACTGAACTGAACTGAACTTATAGGATCTGAACTGAACTTATTGGATCTGAACAGAACCGAACTTATAGGATCTGAACTAAACTGAACTTATAGGATCTGAACTGAACTTATATATAGGATCTGAATTGAACTCAACTGAACTTATAGAATCTGAACTGAACTTAAATTAAGTGAGGTAAAGGATCTGAACTGAACTTATAGGATTTGAATCGAATCAATCGAACCGAACTTATAGGATCTCGAATCAACTTATAAGATCTCGAATCGAATCGAACTTATAGGATCTCGAATCGAATCGAACTTATAGGATCTCGAATCGAATCGAACCGAACTTATAGGATCTGAAATGAACTTATATTAAGTGAATTTAAGTCCAAAAGAACAGGGCCTTAGACGATCTTCAAGCTTTTGAAGAGGAGGAAGTTTCTAGTTCATCATCTCCACCACCACCACCACCATCTCCAATAAAAAAGATGGTGAAACTTTCTGATCATTCCAAGCCCACAACGGCTATGCTTCCGGCGGGTATCACTACTACCCAAATTACCGCTCCTGAGTTCGAGATCAAACCGGCTTTTATTAGCCTTGTGGAGAGGAAACAATTTGGGGGAAGTCCTTTGGAGGATCCTAACTTGCATGTTCAAAATTTTTGTGACTATTGCTCTATGATTCGACAAACGGGAGTCACTCAAGCCAAATTAGGGAAATACTTTTCCATTTCTCTTTGAAAGACAAGGCAAAACTATGGATCAATAGCCTTGATCGCACTACCATTGAAATCACCAATTGGGAAACTTTGGCTCTTGCTTTCTATCAAAAGTTTTTTCCACCGGAGAAAATTCAAACCTTGAGGAGCCAAATCACGGGATTCCGTCAACAAGCACGAGAGAGCTTGTATGAAGCTTGGGAAAGGTACAAGGAACTGCAAAGGCAATGCCCACATCATGAGTTTGGTGCTTTATTCCTAGCTATAACATTCTACAATGGATGTTGTACCGAGTCCCGAAGAATTCTTGATTCCGCCAATAATGGGCGGTTTGATCAAATTGACACCGATATTGCTCATGTCACGATTGAATCCATGGCGATTCATGATGCCCAATATGTCAATTCACGGAGTACACCAATCAAAGGTAAAGAGGAAGCTTCTGACACTACATTTTGAAAGCTCAAATGTTATTGCTCTAACAAACGTTGGAGGCTCAAAATGCGGTTTCCTATCTTCAACAACTCAATGATGTGTCCTCTACAAGCCAAATTGTTGTTTGCAAAGGTTGCGGAGGTGCGGGTCATTACACCGTTCGTTGCCAAGCTACTATTGAGGAGGTAAATGCTTTTCAAAGTTTTAGAGAAAGTTCCTTTCCATCAGGTACATTTTCAAATACTTACAACCCGAACACAAAATTTCACCCGAACTTGTCTTACAAAAGCAACAGTGTGCTTAACCCTCAACCACAACAAACTTTTGAGCCTCAACCTCAACAACAAAAAAATACCTATGTTCCACCACAACAAAGGTACAATTACCCACCGGGCTATCAAAGTCAAAACCAACAACAAAGGCCACCTCAACAAAATTTCCAACCAAACCAAGGTCCACGACCCCAAAATATCCAACAAAACAACCAAGGGGAGAGTAAACTTGAGGCCTTGGTAATGCAAATGGCTAAGACCCAAACAGAATTGTTGGCTCAAATGCAAAAGAGTGATCAAGCTCACAATTGAAACTTACAACTTTTATTTTGTATAGTTCATAGAAACATAACCATTTTTACTTTTTTGATATGATAAATTGAATTTCTCGTGAGATTTTGATAGAGGGGTTTAATTTAGGGGTGTAAACGAGCCGATCTGAGCTCGAGCTCGGGTGGGCTCGGGCTCGGCTCGAATTTTTTAGCTCGAGCTCGGACTCGGCTCAAAGCTCATCGAGCTTAAAAAATTGAAGCTCGAGCTCGGCTCGGAAAAAGCTCGAGATCGGCTCGAGTTCGAATCGAGCTCGTTTTGTCTTTATATTATTTTCACTTTCTAACTTTTTTTAATCTAACTAAATATAAATATTTTTAAATAATAAATAAGATTATAAAATTCTAAAAATTATTATAATATAATATAATTATACATGACTAAATAACATATAATTTATAATAAAATTAATATTACAAATATAAATATTGTACAAAAAAAACTATAAACGAGCCTAAACGAGCTTCCGAGCCGAGCCTTGCTGAGCTCGGGCTCGGCTCGTATTTAGCCAAGCTCGGCTCGAGTTTGAGCTCGAGCTCGTTTTGACCGAGCTCGAGCCGAGCTTTGACCGAGCCGATTCCGAGGGCTTGTCGAGCCGGCTCGGATCATTTACAGCCCTAGTTTAATTGTTGGAATATGTGTCCTCCGACAATAATGCGATCACAACTGTCGATCATGATGATCACATGTTTAAGTCTCATTTTAAAGAATACAATTGGGAAGTAATATTTTTTGTCACAATCGGTCCACACATATCGGTAATGATTGGCTGACTAGAGTTTGACATTACTGTCGTGCGACGGTGGTGATCAGTTGATCCCCTTAGGTCATACCTAAATGATAACACTCTTAATTGATTATTTAATTAATCGTATGACGATACGGGTTAATTAAATTACTTAAAATTGACGGGCGATTTTGGAAGTAATATTTACGTATCTCATTATAATTTGATTAAATAAGATACGGTCTAAGTGATCGAATTATTTTATTACTTAGATGAAATTATTGTTTAAAGAAACAATTGCATATGAATGAATTATTTATTATAAATACAAGATGTTGTGATTTATAATTGGTAAATTATTTTGGTACAAGTAATTATGAATTACTAAGTCGATTTTGTACATGACGTATTTTTATTAATGCATTGATTTTTAATATGTTAAAAATGCATAACAATTTTACATGACTTGTGACATGTGACAAATTGACAAAGATAAAATGGAATCCATTTTTTCTTAAATGGACCGAAATATGGGGTGATTTAGGATAAATATTGTGTTGATTAATTAAGTGGAAAACATAATCATTTTGCCTAAACCTAGCCATGCATACCTAGTTAATCTTGTGAAGAACACCTTGCTCATGCATTGGCCATCACCACCCCTCCCCCTACCCGGTTTTGTCATAGAGAAAAACCATGGATTTTTCTCTATAATTTACCTTATACACTACTTCAAAGATAGTGTATTATTCATTCATTCTAACATCAAAAAAAAAAATATAGATTTTTAGAGAGATAAAATTACTTCCTCTTTTCTCTTCCTCTTAACCGAAAATTAAGAGAGCAAAATAAATATTTTGGGTCAATTTTATTTAAATTAATATTGTTCTAGTATTGATAATATTAATTTTATTAAGAGGTTATCTTGGGTATTATTCCTTGGGAGGGATTCTATACTTGAATCCTTTGTTCATCCATTTTAGGAAGCTCAAGAACAAGTGAGTAGGAGAACTCATTTGTGCCCATTTATCCGATTTCTCATTGTAAGAATGACGATTTCTTCTTTATCCTTATTATTGTTTGCATGCATAAGATCAATATTTAATTTTATGACTATATTAATTCATCACATATATGAATATATATAGGTATGAGATATAGATTTCCAACAAGCGGTATCATGAGCCTTAGGTTGTTTGCATGCAAATCGGTTATAGTTTTTCCGAGTTATACGATTAACATATAAAACTTATAAATTTGTGTTTATTATGATATATCACGAAATCTATTATGCATGTTAAAGTTTCTGATCCTAAAATGTATTTAGGATATTTTGGTTAATTTATGTATTTTTATTGTTCATTTTATATAATAATGGCATTAAAAATGTGATTTTATGATAAAAATGTCATTTTCGGACTAAAATTAGCTAAACTTCGGTTTTTCCAGTGGTTTTTGGATATGTTTTCACATATATTATATTTATATTACCTGTAAATTTTCATAATTTTATGAGTTCTTATGCTCGAAATATGGATTTTTCATGATAAAATCGATTTTAAATGATAAAATAGGTTAATATGATAAATATTTCGAATCTGGTCATAGAAATTTAGTATGTTGTCACATGCAATTTTACAAGATGTTTGTAAAATAATAGGCTATAATGAAGTCTTTATGCATGCTTTATGAATTTTTGATGAAAAATAGCATAAATAATGACTTTAATTAGTATAAATTGCTAAAACATACTTCATGACTAAGGAAAAACATCACATGTTGCATTTTATTACCTATTTCAGGTCTAAAATTGAAAAGTTGATAAATATAATTTTTCTCATGTTTTTATGATTATTATTGATAAATCCGATAAACCGCAACATTGTTTTTCCCGATAAATTTTGAAATTTTTAACCTAAGTTTTTTGAACATTATGAGTGTCATGGTATTTTTCCAGAATGTTCATGAGTTTAAATTTCAAATTTTGAATTTATTTGAAATTTTTGTGATTTATTTGAAGTTTATGGCATTTTTGGTAATTTTGAGTCCATTTAATGAACAATATTAAGAAATATAAGTTAATTATTGTCATATGTTAGTGGAGACTAATTTTGAGTCCTAAGTTGGTTAGGGTAATTAACTTGTGCATAAATATGATTTTATGTAATTTATTGTGATTTTAAAAGGGTTGAATCACGCAAATTCGTAAAAACCGTTTAATATACGATATTGGCTCCTTAAAGGCGATTTAGCATAAAATTGGGCATGTTCATACATATTATAATGCTGCATTTTATTTATGATTGTCATAATTTTATTTTATGTAATTTTTGAATTATGTAATTTTTACTTAGTATGACCTTAGTTTTTAATTGGTATTGCCCGAAATGTATGGGAATATCGATTCGGTTGTAATTTTTGTGATCTCGTATCACCGTTTTGTAATTTAATAGATTTATTTTATTTTAATTACATATGTATAATAGGAAATTATGTAATTTTTTTTATTCCGGAGATCCTTGAAGACGATGCCACTTAAGAAGGCGATCCATTAAAGACGGTGTTACCTCGAGATGCGTGCCAAAACCAAAGTTCAAGGGACCAATGGAGTTGGTTTCCGAATATGTAATAGTTATTTATATTTTCTATTTTAGGAAGGCCATACCAGGATTTAATTTATGCTTTGCATTTTATTTATATGTCGCATGCATCGCTAAATCGCCATAACTAAAACATGCATTTTCATTTAATCGAGTATTTCGGCCGTGTCAATTACAATTATCGTAGTTCACCGCTTTAGTTCACTTAAAACGTGATAGATAATAAATTGACATGACCTCTCGCTAAAACAAACAATTGAGACATAGCCTTACCAAATAGTAGAAACCATGAAAACCTATTTCGCGAGGGAGTGCACTCGGCCACCCCGGGGTACAAACCTTGTTATGTAGGGGAAGTGGGTGATAAATGTCTATCCACCGAATTCATGTTGATGAGGGTTTCATCGGTTATCCCGTGCCCAAGTTAATGTGAATTTGGATCAATGGACACATTTATTTGAAATTTGGATTGACCTCAACGGAAGTATTCGTGACCGTAGTCGCATGTGTTCCGGGCTATAGATAAATATTAGAGTAATTTTATCGACCGAGAATTCTAAAAGTAGAATCGATTAAAGAGTTAGTCCACCGATTTATATTGATAAGGGTTTCATCGGCTACCCCTTGCCCAAGTTAATATGAATTTGGATCTCAGAATCATTTATCAAGTTGGGTAGAGGTCACTAGATAAATGCAATAAAACTTGTTTAAATTAAATTTTTACGAGTATTATTATTTTGAAAACGACATATGTTTTATTCCTTCTATTTTGTTTTTGTAGACCGCTTTTATTTCTCATAACAAATGGCAACTCCAAACACCAACGCCACACCTCTCGCTAATGCTTCATGGCTCCGATCCTTTATGGATCGTTGTAAACTTGAAAAGAATGGGTCAAATTTCTCCGATTGGGATGCCCAACTCAAATTAGCCGCCCAAGGTGACGACAAGCTTCGTTACCTCACCGAGGCCTCTCCACCCGAACCTAATGCTAGGTCGACCGCCACCACTAGGGAAGCATATGAGGCTTACCACAAGGAGTCCGCCGCAATGAAAAATGTGTTGATTTTTGCGATGGAGGCGGATCTCCAAAGGAGAGCCTTTAAAATGGGCACCGCTAATGAAATCTATTCCAAGCTTGTGACAATGTTTTCACAAACTCCGAGGATCATCCAATATGAGGCGGCCTCGGCATTCTTTGATCTCGACTTTAAGGAGGGCCAAAAGTTTAGCCCTCACGATGGAGCTAGTCGAGACTTTGAAGATTCAAAAAGTTGAAATCCCCAAAGAACTCATTGTATAGATATGATTCTACACTCCTTATCCAAAGTCAAGGCATTTGTTCAATTCCGGGTGAATTTTAACATGCAAGACAAGGACGTGTCTCTTGAAGAGTTGCACAAGTTACTTGTGCAAGCCGAAAGAGACATGAGATTAAATGTTAACCCACCTAAGGATGTCCTTAACATAAGCACCAAAAGCAAGGGGAAGTTCAAAAGAATGGGAAGAAGGGTAAGAAGCAAGCTCCCACTTTCACCAAGGCTAAGACTTTTGAAGCTAGCACTTCCAAGACCAAGAAGGGTCCTCTTGACAAATGTCATTATTGTAATGGTGTTGGACATTGGAAAAGGAATTGTTCCAAGTATCTTGGTGACATTAAAGCTGGAAAGATCACTCCAGTAGGTAAATGACTATCCTTTCTTTTATGTTTCTAATTCAACTATGGTATTGTGATACAAAGTTGTGATAATGTATCCCCTTTTTATTGTAAATAGGGCCTCTACCAAGCAAGGACAAGGGAAAGGAAAAACAAGCTTGATAAATCATCAAGGAGCTAGAAGTAGCTTCCATGAAGCTTGGTTTTTATTGTCTTATTTTAATTTATGTTTCGGATTTTTAGAACTATTTTGATTTCCGTGTTCGACATGGAAATGGTTGATCCTTTCTAAACAATCGTTGTATTTTGGATTATGGTGGCTTGGTTTGCAACCCAAGTCACCCGTTTTATCGTATTTTCCTTGTTCTAAAAATTCGTCTTTATATGCTTGCTCATAGAAACATATGATCATCCACTTAAAGTGATCTAATAGACAACTATAATGATGAGATTCATTATATGTCCACAAGGTTAAGGCTTGTGTATGATCAATTATGAAAAGTGATGATTGAGTTGATGAACTCTCTTAATAAAAGAATGTCAATCACCAAGTACACTTATCAAATCTAAAACAAGTAGTCAACCTATGTGATGGTCCTCCTTATACTTCAATCATTATTTGTGTCTTATAAGCTATCTTTGAATCTCTAGCGTATTTATTCTAAAGATAGAGTGGGAGAAAAATGAAGACACAAAGAAGAACACAATGCAAATTTGTGTACTTGAGTAAATGAGATCTACGAAAGATAGAATGATTGGTATACTAATCTAGGGAGTATACTTAAATAGATGAGATCTATGGTCTCGAATAGATGAGATCTACATATGACAAAAGAGACCAAGTGAAGTAATCGAAAAAACATGTTCTTAAGATAACTACATGAGGACACCAAAAGAAAGTTTTGGAAGAAAATGACTAATGAAAAGTGTCAACAAAAGATTTGGCTAGTTTATGAACAACATATGACCAAGAGTTTTCAATATTGATATTTACTTAAGAGCCTAAATGAAACTAAGTTGCATCCTTGAAAATAAATGAGATTTATGACTAAAAGCTGCAAAGAAAGATATGCCGATATCTACAAGAGCTAAGTTAACTGTTAAACACGCTAGTGTCATTACTTAACCTCATTTTGGAAATGAAATGGTTAAACCTCCTTCCGAAAAAGGGTATTTTGAGAAGGACATGTATTAAATGGAATTCACATTTAAATAATGACATTGCTATGCATCATTATAAAATGAATGAGTTAGAGATTAAAAATCTCTTTCCAAAAGTTTAAGACTGAAACCATTTCAAAATAGGTATTTTGAAAAGATATGCTGGGAACATATATGTTTTAATCTTAATAACTTGGCAAAGCAAATCGTATTTCAATTCTTGAAATGTTTCGATTGAGTAGACAATTGCGAAACATGTGGAATTTAGTGGGAGCTGGAAATTATCATGTGAAGACATGGAATTTAGTGGGAGCAATCATCTTGTAAAAAATTTATAACTCATTACTCATTGAGAATGACGAGCTAATACTATCTTTCACAAAGAAGTATTTGAGTTTTCAATTCTGGATGAAAATGGACAATGATGAATCCAATCACATCATGAGATGTTGGATAAGTATTGAGATATACACATCGAATCAACGAGAAACGTAGGTTATTCATGTCAATGAAAATGGAATTGCCATTACCAGTCATGGTCGTTCATTGAACCTAAGAATGTTTGAACACATGATTATTAGTTACTAATGTTTCCGCCATTAGAATAATCATGCACATGTCCAATAATGAGTCATATGCATAAGAGCATGATGACTCATTGGCAAGCCATAGAAGAATCGTCATGAATTCTCAAGGAGAACTAATGAGCGATTCTAGTGATGGACAGAACACTCTGTTATGTGACAAGAGGTTGCACATATTGAAGTTCGAACGCACGTAAGGATTTATGAAAATCCTAAGCTTTTCAAGCTAAAAGGAGAAATAAGAAGCTTTGAAAAATACTTAGTTGATGTAAGAAGTTACTCAAAACTAATATTGTCTAATATGCTAGGACTTATAAGAAGTGCTAGGCTAATCATCTTGACAATTGTTGCAAGACCCTACAAAACATACACCTAGTGCATTGTGAGTTGGTAGAACACTTGACCAGTGCAAGTTATATCATCCACCACAAATTCGTTGGTTATGTGATAAACAACAAGAGAGTTCTTTCAAGATAAAGAGCCCAAACCAAGGTTGGGAACCTATATGTGTACTTGGTAAAGTTCATGCTATGAAAGATAACATGAATATAAAGGAAAATGCAATAAAAGAAGTTTGAACACATGAACACTTGGTATGTTAAACTTCTATTGCAATCGACTAGTGTTTACACACTTGCGATATACATCACAAGGTTGTAATATGGTATTGACTACCCAGATGTGATGTCGACATTTGTCGTTTGAGTTATTATTAACTCACCTTATACTTTGTTACATCCAAACGGGTTGTAGAGACAATTGAACCCCGTTAAAGTGAACACGGATTAGCATTGTATTCGCCCATAGTTACTTACATGAGGTGACGTCTCGAAGTGACTAGAGTGTGATGCGATTGATGGCAAGTTCAAGTGTCATGGAGTCATGTGTGATGACTAGTCGATCACATAGGCAGACTGTTAGGAACACCTTGTCGGGCCTTATGACCGCTTATAGAGTTCTGGCAAATTTATATAGCCTGGTCGTGGCGAGACCTACTATAGTATTCTAATGAGTCGATTCTTTTGACTAAAGACTGTTCGCCTAAGATGGCATAGTTTCAGATTAACTTTGATTTGTGTTACTACGACCTTCGTAAATGGGGTCAAATGGGCATATTTTGGGTTATGATGGCTGTGGCTAGTCGAAGGGAATGAGCGCAATAAGAATTGGCCACCCCTAGTCAGGGTTATAACAATATCTCAGGGCCACTCGAGGAGTAATGAACTGAAAATGCGTGGCCACGCTCGGAATGTATCCATGGTGGATAATTCCGGTCAATCAGTTATTCTCCAGATCGAGGAAACCACTCTCGATATGATCACTTGCAAGTACGACCCGAAAGACACCTTGCATTGAGTGGGAGATAGTAATAGGACAAGAGAATTGGTGACGCACACTTGTCGAGGACAAGTGGGAGATTGTTGGAATATGTGTCCTCCGACAATAATGCGATCACAACTGTCGATCATGATGATCACATGTTTAAGTCTCATTTTAAAGAATACAATTGGGAAGTAATATATTACCGTCACAACTGGTCCACACATATCGGTATTGATTGGTTGACTAGAGTTTGACATTACTGTCGTGCGACGGTGGTGATCAGTTGATCCCCTTAGGTCATACCTAAAGGGTAACACTCTTAATTGATTATTTAATTAATCGTATGACGATACGGGTTAATTAAATTACTTAAAATTGACGGACGATTTTGGAAGTAATATTTACGTATCTCATTATAATTTGATTAAATAAGATACGGTCTAAGTGATCGAATTGTTTTATTACTTAGATGGAATTATTGTTTAAAGAAACAATTGCATATGAATGAATTATTTATTATAAATACAAGATATTGTGATTTATAATTGGTAAATTATTTTGGTACAAGTAATTATGAATTACTAAGTCGATTTTGTACATGACGTATTTTTATTAATGCGTTGATTTTTAATATGTTAAAAATGCATAACAATTTTACATGACTTGTGACATGTGACAAATTGACAAAGATAAAATAGAATCCATTTTTTCTTAAATGGACCGAAATATGGGGTGATTTAGGATAAATATTGTGTTGATTAATTAAGTGGAAAACATAATCATTTTGCCTAAACCTAGCCATGCATACCTAGTTAATCTTGTGAAGAACACCTTGCTCATGCATTGGCCATCACCACCCCTCCCCCTACCCGGTTTTGTCATAGAGAAAAACCATGGGTTTTTCTCTATAATTTACCTTATACACTACTTCAAAGATAGTGTATTATTCATTCATTCTAACATCAAAAAAAAAAAAATATTTTTAGAGAGATAAAATTACTTCCTCTTTTCTCTTCCTCTTAACCGAAAATTAAGAGAGCAAAATAAATATTTTGGGTCAATTTTATTTAAATTAATATTGTTCTAGTATTGATAATATTAATTTTATTAAGAGGTTATCTTGGGTATTATTCCTTGGAAGGGATTCTATACTTGAATCCTTTGTTCATCCATTTTAGGAAGCTCAAGAACAAGTGAGTAGGAGAACTCATTTGTGCCCATTTATCCGATTTCTCATTGTAAGAATGACGATTTCTTCTTTATCCTTATTATTGTTTGCATGCATAAGATCAATATTTAATTTTATGACTATATTATGTAAGTTAATGCCTAGTCACTCCAATTGAAACTTAAAAGTTATGGGGGTTAATATCACAATTGCACAAGTTATGGGGATTAATTTAGGACAAAAGATGTGATTAATTAGAAAAAGCTGTAAACGATTGTAACTTTGTACTTAGATTTCCGATTAGAGCGAATTTTTTGTGAATCTTTCGTCAAACTAATTAACTGAAAAATAGTGGAAAATGATCACATCAAGTGTATTTTACGAACATATCCAAAGACATAGGGTCGTGAATGAGCTGGCCCTGCTTGACAAGTCTTCAGGATTGGCTTGGTCAAAGTTGTGGCCGAGATCAATTAAAATGAAGTTAGCCCAAACTAAGCTGAACTAGAGCATACTAAGGCTTGGGTGGGAAACTTGTCATTTTTTAAAATTACTTCAATTTTTATAGGTATTTTTTTTACTAAAAAAGAGATTCTCAAATAAAGTTCGACCTCAGATTCAATCTCATATAAATCGTACGAGCTTATCCCGAGTTTTGATTGGGCTTGACTTGGCTCGGTTACATATCTATATCTAGACCTGGCAAAACAGGTCAACGGGTCGGGTTCGTGTCAGGCCAATTCGGGTCGGGTCGGGTCGGGTTTGTCACATTATCAGGTTAGGTCCTTTCGGGTCAAGCGGGACGGGTTGTTTCGGGCCGGGTCATTTTCGGTTAATAATTAAGATAAAAAAAAGGCATTTCAATTCTTTTGGGTCAATTAAAATTATGTTTTGTCGGGTCATTTTCGGGTTGGGCGGTTTCAGATCGGGTCATTTCAAATCAGTTATGGGTCCATAAAAATTTTCGGGTTTGACTCGGGTTGGGTTGATTTTGTCAGGTCTAACTGCATCCTTAGAGACACGGGATAATTAAAATAGGGGAGATATAAATTCAAAAGTAACAAAACCAAATAAACACACTCGTAACCACACTCAAAACCCTAATTCATTAAAATTTCTATCATAATCTGAAGATGGAGTATCTGAATATCATCAATTTCTGCTCTTCGTCAACATCAATTTGGTTGCGCATAACTTTCGTAATCATGTTTCTTTACTGTTATGTTCGTTTATCGAAATTTATTTGGGGTTTGCGATTTAAAATTGTTCATCAGACTTCAAATTCATCCAAAACCAGAAGAAGACCTAATCGCAAGAAGAATCGAGCTCGTAAGAAGCATATTCCTGCTAATTTTCATTTAATTTAACTTAATTTTCATTTAATTTAACTTAATTTAAAGATTTATCTGTCGCCACTGACTCGCACTCCCAACCGGATGTATCTGTTGCCAACGACTCGCACTCCCAACCGGAGGAAGACATGAATACTGAGGATGATTTATGTGTTGAGCCGCTTGTCAAATTTCCTCTTCAATCTTTGGCTGATGCAACAAAAGAATTTGACTTAGATTTGCGCATAAGTTTGGATGGTTTGGGGAGTGTTTTCAAAGGGAAGCTGAAGAATACTGAGGAGGTAACTTCCTCCAGAATTCTACAGGTTGATTTAGGCGTATCAGGTCTAGCGAGTATAATTTTATCTTTGAAGTGCAGGTGTTCATCATTAGACGACTTAATGAGGTATCATTACTGACTCCCGAAGAATTTGAGGACGAAGTTTCGCTCCTTAGTCAAGCAAACCATCAGAATCTTACAAAGTTGATTGGATATTCGATTAAATTTAAGAAAAGATTTTTGGTTTATGACTATGTGCATGGAGGTACATTAGAAAGCCATTTGTATGGTGAGTAATTATTTTTATGTTTATTTATATTCATATTCATATGTATACCAGTGTTTTAGTCCAATAGTAATTTGTATGTATCTTGTATAAATTTGCAGGCAATCCCAAATGCCTTGATTGGGAAACAAGAATGAAAATTGTCGTTGGTGTAGCTAAAGCTTTAAGATATTTGCATAACGAGATGGAGACGCCAATCCTCCACTGTTACATCCATCCATCTAATATTTGGCTTGATGAAAACTGCAATCCTAAGCTATCGGCATATGGGGTAGTTAGGTTGTATTATCCTGCTAAAAGAAACAAGTTTTCTTCGTTTATGATAGGTTCATATTACTATACGATACATGATCATAAGTTGACTAGGAAGGTAACCATTGAGGCGGATATCTATGGTTTTGGTATATTTTTGTTAGAGATAATCACCGGAAGAAAAGGGTGCATCATTAGAGAAGATGGTGTGGCAGAATACTTGATTGATTGGGTAAAGAACTTCTGGCTCTTAACTTGTTTTCCGATTGGTACTTTTGTTTTTTACATGTTACATTGTTTTTGCCCACATTGTAATATGGAATATTATTTCTGTTATGAGTGTTATGAGTACGGCTGTATGAGATTGTGGAGTAAGTCTTGTAAAGTTGTGCCTTATATTACAAGTTACAACTGTGAAACTCGAACGTTACATTTATTTTTAAATATTGTACACAGGTACAACCATATCTCAAGGACAAACAGAAGTTGCCTGAGATGGTTGATTCAAGGCTTGGAGGAAACTTTAAAGAGGAAGAATTGTACGAAGTGTGTAACATTGCTGAGATGTGCCTTAAGAAGCAGCCCTCTGACAGACCTCCCATGGCTGATTTGGTCTCAAGAACGAGTCGCCTTGTTGAATGAGAATATGATCTTGATGGATGACAATGGAAGATGCTAAATTGATGATATGTTTAACCCAAATATTGAAGGATTCCCAAGTAGTTTATCTTAGATATTGATGATTTCGTGTGAACTTCTAGTAAGTAAGTAGTTTATCTTTGTTATTGATAATTTCGTGTAAACTTGTAATGATGAAAGATTCTTGTAGTTTACTTTGGCTATGGAATGATTTTGTAAGTTCTGGGTGCTCATAATTTCCCGTATTTTGATAATAATTTATATGGATAATTTATGTTTAAATAATTATATAATGGTATTTTTAATAATAGTTGCAAATAAGACGTTAATTGAATAATAGTGTAAGTAAGCAAGTCGGGAATTGGGCTTGGCTAGTAATAAGGCCTTGGGCCGTGTGAATAAGATAAGTGGGCCGATTATATTTGGCCTAGTATTAGCATGGTAGGGAATTGTTTCGGAATTTAATAATAAAATTAATGAGGAGAATAATAATAAGTAAAGGTAATAATAATTATAATATTAATAATCCTAAATAATATTAGTGTTATAATAAAATTAGTAAAGGATATATATATAGTAATAGTAATTCGAATTATGGGAAGGCTAATATAATACTTCCTTCAATCCAATGCAAACTACCCATTCAATTTTTAAATTCAACCTTTTTAAATATTGACATCGATTATATTTAGTCAAAATTTTAAAATTTATACATAAAATTTACATATTTACGTTTGTTATAAAAACAGGTTTCGGAAAATTATAATTTCGACACAAAAAACTAATATATAAATGAAGAAAAACGTGGTCAAAGTGTCGTCTCGTAGACCGTGAAAAATCAAATGGGTAGTTTGGATTGGATTGGAGAAAGTATGTAATAATAATAATAAAAATAATATAATTTGTAATGATAATAATAATAATAGGTAATTCCTATAATAATTAGAATAAGGTAATAGTAATAATTTCCTAAATGGGCTCATATACTCTCTAAGTTTAGACTATAAATACCATGATATCTGAAAAATAAATCACAAAGAAAGAAGAAGGAGATTTAAGACCATGTACAACAACAAAAAGATCTATGCCTAAACATGATATTTTTACGCTCATCACCATACAACAAAAAAAGGTATTAATCTATTAATGACTTTTTGTAACTCTCATCCAAATGTGATGAGTTTGACAATGAGAATTGTAAGTGTTGGTAAGTATTTTTTTTTATTTTTTTTATGTGATCTTGTTGTTGAGTGGAGGTAAAGACCCATTTAAAACTAATTGTTGTTATGTAAAGTTTTTGCAAAAAAAATCATCTTATGATAAGATGAGATGGATGAGTTGAGGACCCACAAAAAACAATAAAAAGTTTTTGTTGTTGTGGATTCCCTAAGAGACGAAAGGAGCAATTAGATAAAAGGTAAAGATCGTCGTAATTTATGTTATATCGTCTTAATTATTTAAGTTAATGTTTATACACCGTATGGACCACCGTGGACAGTGTCGATGACCTTAGTAGTTGCCCTTGACCGCCGTGACTCTAGTAAGACCAACCTCTTGACCACTGTTGACCACCGTGGGTGGCGGTTTGGGCGTCTAAAATGGGGATACCGTGAGCAAGAAAGACGGGGTTTGTACCGTGTGTGGTTGTCGACGTGACCTGGGGCTTGGGTGGTTGGTTAGGTCGGCGGTAGGCGGTCCTACTGGTGGTGTTGGGTGGTGAGTCGTGGTGGTTGGTACGATGGCTGTTGTAGGGAGGTGGTTGTTTGGGTGTTTGTGTGTTAGAAGGTTAGTGTGTCGTTTCTGGGTGGTGGTGGGCTACCGTGAGGGTTGTGGCCAGTGGTGGGACCACCGTGGGTCAAGGGAGACCACGGTGGTGGACATTGGTGGTCGTCGGGTGGTGTAAGGAGGAGAGTGTGTGTATGGGTGGTTTGTGTCGGGTTTTGTGGGACTGTTTAGAGCGGTTCTTTGAGGGTGGCTGGTGGCGGTAAGGCTGGTGGTTGGGGGATGGTTGGGTGCGTCGTGGTCCAGGCAAGAGGTAGCGGGGTTGGATGTTAGCCGTGGTGGCTTGTGGTGACGGGATGGAGGGTGTTTGTGGGTGATGGTTGAACACAGTGTAAACCGTGTATGGGAAGAGTGTGGTTGGGTGTTTTGTGACGGGTTTCCTTTTGGGTTTCTCGGGTTTGTATTTGAGTCGGGTTTTTAATATCGTAAACCTTTAATAATAATAATAAATGATTAACTTGAATAATGAATATAATTTATGAATAATAATGGAAGGTAATAATTAGTAATTGATGGAAAATTATAATATTTTTGTTAGGGGACGATTTGTGAAGAAAATATAGTCGGGTTCGGATTGCTTTAATTATTTGGATCGCTTGAGCTGCTTAATTGGAATTGCTTGCCAGGTAGGGATAAATCCTACTCAACTCTTGTTCGTTAATGTTTGGTATAATGGATGATTTATATTAAATCCTACTCAACTCTTCTAATTTTAATACAATTACCTAACAAAATATTTTGGAATTAATTTTTTTTACAAATAAAAAAAAGTTGAAAAATCTGTACTATAAAAACAATAAATTGTTTGATCTTCGTAAAGTATTTTAAATTTTTTACTTTTATCTTTTTATTAATTTTTTAAAACTTTTATTTTGTATATTTCATAAAAAAACATAACCATTTTTACTTTTTTTTATATGATAAATTGAATTTCTCGTGAGATTTTGATAGATGGGTTTAATTTCAAATATTATGTAAGTTAATACCTAATCACTCCAATTGAAACTTGTTGTGGGGGTTAATATCACAACGGTATTGCTCTTTCACATACGGTTTTTACTTTTTCACATACATTTTTCTCATAATATTTCCAAACACTACCCTCATAATATCTCTCTCTTTCTCCTAAAACCTAATTAAATATCAGTCAAATTCTTCAAATTATAGATCAATACTTTATCGAACAAGTAATTACTTCGATTTATCAAAAATTTACATTAATTTGTTATGTATTACACGAAATTGCATTTTGCGTGAAAAATGAATTTAGCGAAGCTGTATTGCGGCAATACACAAAGTTGAATTTGTCGAAGCTGTAGTCAGGCAATACATGAAGTGGCATTGTACAATGTACATTAGCCAATTTTATATTTTGTGTTCAATCAAATTGTCATTCAATTGCATAAAGCGCAATTTCAACTAGTCATCATTACTTGCAAATTTGGAACCTATGGGAGTCAAATGAGAACCATGTAATTTCAGATGCTGAGTGTTGCTTCTTCTGGGCTTATATTCTTAAGAATTGCAGATTCCCCTACATTTGTTTGGTTGTCAAACAACAATATGTTCTATTTTGTCAACCCTCGAAAATTGTCATCTATTTATGATGCTTTAGGAGTGAGAAAATTATCCAAGTCTGTAAAATGCAGTATTACATTTCAGAACTCTCCGGATCAAGCTGTAGTCAGGCAATTACATGAAGTTGCATAGTAATTAGTCAATTTTATATTCAATCAGATTGTCATTCAATTGTATTTTAATTTTTTTTCCAACTAATTAATGAATTATTTCGTTCACGGGAGATTAGCGATTGATTGGGGCTCACGTAGAGAAGGCAGTGGGTCGTGCTGGGCCGGCACGCGTGCCGGCCCACCGTGTCACGCCCCAAAAATGGCCCGGCCCAGGCACGGTAATTGGGCCCACCGTGCCGTGCCGTGCTTGGCCCACACTTCCCAAACCCAGCCGCGGCCCGCCCATGGCACGGTTATTTTCGTGCTGGGCCGTGCCTGGCCCATGGGCTGGCCGTGCCTTGTTCATGGGCCGGCCCATCGTGTTATTCCCCTTTATTTTATTTTTTATTTTATTTTAAAAAAAAAAATTATTTTTATAATAATTGTATGATTTTTAGTACATTTTGTTTATTACTTCCTCCATTCCACTCATTTATATACATTTGCTTTTTACACAATATTTAAGGAAAACTATTATAATCTTCAATGGTACTCTTTTAGCCTAAAATACCTTCATCCTCAATTCCTCACCTGCTCTCTTCCTCACACACGTGACCCAACAACCCTCACCAATCACCATCTACCTCTCCTTTATATCGAAACAACCTGCTACCAACCGCCCACCAAGCGATGGCGAGGAAAGAGAGTCACCGGAGTCTTGCCGGAAAACGAGTTGGCGGCGACTGTGAGGTTTACAAGGTCTTTAAGAAGCCGATGTTAAGTGAAAATGTTCCGGTAAGGTTTTTGTTGGAGAGATTGAGGGAGATGATGGTGTTTTGGTGGCACGTGACGCAGAACCAGGTACACTGGTTGGTAGTGGGTAACTACATGGAGAGAGAGTCTTGTGGGTCAGAAGTTATAATGGATTTGATGCCTAAGAGACCTTTGTATTCCGAGAGTATCCTTCTGCCACCGTGCCACCACCGGGTCGTGCCGTGCCAGGCCCGCCGTGCCTGGTGCGTGCCGTGCCTGGGCCGTGCCGTGCCTGGGCACGATGAAATCCATTATCTGGAGTCGGAGCCCGGTGCTAGCACGAACGTGCCGTGCTCGTGCCACCTCGATTCTGGCACCGGGCCGGGCCGTGCTCGTGCCGGCTGCCGTGCCTGGCCGTGCCGAGCCCGAAGTGCCAACTCTAGGCTCACGGCTGTAGTCGTTGGTTAGGGAAAGCGGATGAGGTATGTGGTCGGTTTTTGGTAGGTGGGTCGCTGGTTGTAAGGGTGGTTGGTGGTGGTCAGGTAGGGAAATGAAGGTGATGGGAGTGGGGGAAAAGGGGCAATTGTTTTTTTAATTATTATTGATGTATAGTATAAGAGATGAGAGAAAATTGAAAATAAAAGGGGTAAAAAAGTAATTTGTGTATGTGAAAGAGTAAAATACTTTTGTGAAAGAGCAACACCCTATCACAATTACACAAAGTTATGGGGATTAATTTAGGACAAAAGATGTGATTATTAGAAAAAGCTTTAAACGATTGTAACTTTGTACTTAGATTTCCGATTAGAGCGATTTTTTTGTGAATATTTCGTCGACCTAACTGGAAAATAGTGGAAGATGATCACATTAAGTGTATTTTACGAACATATCCAGAGACGTAGGGCCGTGAATGAGCTGACCCAGCTTGACAAGTCTTCGCGACTGGCTTGATCAAAGTTGGGGTAGAGATCAGTCAAAATGAACTTGAGCCCAAACTAAGCTGAACTAGAGCATACTAAGGCTAGGGTGGGAAACTTGTCATTTTTTAAAATTACTTCAAATTTTATAGGTATTTTTTTTTAATGAAAAAGAGATTCTCAAACAAAGCTCAGCCTCAGATTAATCTCATATAAATCGTACGAGCTTATCCCGAGCTTTGATTTAAAGCTCGAATTCAAGTGAGATTGGGCTTGACTTGGCTCGATTACATACCTATATCTAGACCTGGCAAAACGGGTCAATGGATCGGGTTTGGATCAGGCCAATTCGGGTCGGGTCAGCTCTGGCTTGTCACATTATTAGGTTAGGTCGGGTCGGGTCCTTTTGGGTCAAGTGGGTCGGGTTGTTTTCGTTTAATGATTAAGATTAAAAAAAAGGCATTAAAGTTATGTTTTGTCGGGTCATTTACGGTCGGGTGATTTCAGATCAGATCATTTCGGATCCATAAAAATTCGGGTCAATACGAGCTTCGGTGTCATTCGGATGCGGCAGAGTTTGGCTCGGATTGAGTTGATTTTGCCAGGTATATATTAAGTGCATCCTTAGACACGGATAATTAAAATAGGGGAGATATAAATTCAAAAGTAACAAAACCAAATAAACACACTCGTAACCACACTCAAAACCCTAATTCATTAAAATTTCTATCATAATCTGAAGATGGAGTATCTGAATATCATCGATTTCTGCTCTTCATCAACATCAATTTGGTTGCGCATAACTTTCGTAATCATGTTTCTTTACTGTTCTGTTCGTTTATCGAAATTTATTTGGGGTTTGCGATTTAAAATTGTTCATCAGACTTCAAATTCATCCAAAACCAGAAGAAGACCTAATCGCAAGAAGAATCGAGCTCGTAAGAAGCATATTCCTGGTAATTTTCATTTAATTTAACTTAATTACTTGTTATTAAACGGTTCCAAATGATAATTCATGTTAGGCAACCCCAAAACTACACCTTGTTGTTGTTGCTATTGCTGTCCTTTAATATCACACTTGTTTGTTTCATCATTTTAAGTTTTTTTTTTTTGTATTACATACAAATGGAACTGAGATTTTATGTTTTGGTTTTGGTTTCACACCGAACAATAGATGTATCTGTCGCCCCCGACTCACACTCCCAACCGAAGGAAGACTTGAATACTGAGGATGATTTATGTGTTGAGCCGCTTGTCAAATTTCCTCTTCAATCTTTGGCTGATGCAACAAAAAAATTTGACTTAGATTTGCGCACAAGTGTGGATGGTTTGGGGAGTGTTTTCAAAGGGAAGCTGAAGAATACTGAGGAGGTACCAGAATTCTATAGGTTGATTTAGGCGTATCAGGTCTAGCGAGTATAATTTTATCTTTGAAGTGCAGGTATTGATCATTAGACGACTCAATGAGGTATCATTACTAACTCCCGAAGAATTTGAGGATGAAGTTTCGCTCCTTAGTCAAGCAAACCATCAAAATCTTACAAAGTTGATTGGATATTCGATTAAATTTTACAAAAGATTTTTGGTTTATGACTATGTGTCTGGAGGAACATTAGAAAGTCATTTGTATGGTGAGTAATTATTTTTATGTTTTTTCATATTCATATGTATTGCCAGTGTTTTAGTCCAATAGTAATTTTGTATGTATCTTGTATAAATTTGCAGGCAATCCCAAATGCCTTGATTGGGAAACAAGAATGAAAATTGTCGTTGGTGTAGCTAAAGCTTTAAGATATTTGCATAACGAGATGAAAACACCAATCCTCCACTGTTACATCCATCCATCTAATATTTGGCTTGATGAAAACTGCAATCCTAAGCTATCGGCATATGGGGTAGTTAGGTTGTATTATCCTGCTAAAAGAAACATGGTTTCTTCGTTTATGATAGGTTCATATTACTATACGATACATGATCATAGGTTGACTAGGAAGGTAACCATTGAGGCGGATATCTATGGTTTTGGTATATTTTTGTTAGAGATAATCACCGGAAGAAAAGGGTGCATCATTAGAGAAGATGGTGTGGCAGAATACTTGATTGATTGGGTAAAGAACTTCTGGCTCTTAACTTGTTTTCCGATTGGTACTTTTGTTTCTTACATGTTACACTGTTTTTGCCCACATTGTTAACACTTCCACACTTTTTTTCTACGATCTGTTTATTATCATATATAGCAAATGCATTGTGTATGTAATATGGAGTATGGCTGTATGAGATTATGGAGTAAATCTTGTAAAGTTGTGCCTATATTACAAGTTACAACTGTGAAACTCCAACGTTACATTTATTTTTCACTAAACTAGTTATTCTCTCTTTTAAATATTGTACACAGGTACAACCATATCTTAAGGACAAACAAAAGTTGGCTGAGATAGTTGATTCACGGCTTGGAGGAAACTTTAAAGAGGAAGAATTGTACGAAGTGTGTAACATTGCTGAGATGTGCCTTAAGAAGCAGCCTTCTGACAGACCTCCCATGGCTGATTTGGTCACAAGAATGAGTCACCTTGGTGAATGAGAATATGATCTTGATGGATGACAATGGAAGATGCTAAATTGATGATATGTTTAACCCAAATATTGAAGGATTCCCAAGTAGTTTATCTTAGCTATTGATGATTTCGTGTGAACTTCTTTCTAGTAACCAAGTAGTTTATCTTAGTTATTGATAATTTTGTGTAAACTTGGAATGATGAAAGATTCCCTGTAGTTTACTTTAGCTATGGAATGACTTTGTAAGTTCTGGGTGCTTATATGTAATTTCCGTCTTTTGATAATAATTTATATGGATAATTTATATTTAAATAATTAATTAATGGCATTTTTAATAATAGTTGCAAATAAGACGTTGATTGAATAATAATGTAAGTAAGCAAGTCGGGAATTAGGCTTGGCTAGTAATAAGGCCTTGGGCCGTGTGAATAAAATAAGTGGGCCGATTATATTTGGCCTAGTATTAGCATGGTAGGGAATTGTTTCGGAATTTAATAATAAAATTAATGAGGAGAATAATAATAGCTAAAGGTAATACTAATTATAATATTAATAATCCTAAATAATATTAGTGTTATAATAAAATTAGTAAAGGATATATATAGTAATTCGACTTATGGGAAGGCTAATATAATACTTCCTTCAATCCAATCCAAACTACCCATTCACTTTTTAAAGTCAACCTTGTTAAATATTGACATCGATTATATTTAGTCAAAATTTTAAAATTTATACATAAAATTTACATATTTATGTTTGTTATAAAAAGAGGTTTCGGAAAATTTAATTTCGATACAAAAAACTAATATATAATGAAGAAAAACGTGGTCAAAGTGTCGTCTCGTAGACCGTGAAAAGTCAAATGGGTAGTTTGGATTGGATTGGAGAAAGTATGTAATAATAATAATAATCCGCTGGGTTCGTTTGCTTGTTCTACCACTTTGTTTGCTCAAGACTTTCGCTCCTCGGAGTAATCATGAGTGTCGGACTGCTATTCGGCGTCAGCATCAGGAGGAGAGTATTGCCAGAGCTATCCTTGCTTGGGGGGCACCTGGGAGGGGGGGGTTTGCGGTTATTCTGAGTGTTTTGATGAGGGTCCTTCTTCATTTACTATGGATGAGGATCTGGATTTGAGTGAGCTTAACCTCCGCCAATGTCGGCGGAAGATTTCTGATGGCCATTATACTGCTGCTGTACGGGTGCTTTTTCTTCCTCTGGGGTCGCCCCCTATTCCGATGCCACTCTTGTGGCCCTGCGTGAGAAGCATCCTGTCGCCCCGCCTCCTTCATTGCCTTCTTTGTCTGGGGATCATCATCCTCTGGTTGCCTCTTTGGCGGTGGTCTTGGATATGATTCGGAGCTTCCCTCGTGGTACCTCCTGTGGAAGGGATGGTTTTCGTGCCCAGCACCTTATGGACTGTTTGAGTGGCGCTGCTGTGGCTATCTCCGATGATTTGATCACTTCTATTACTAGGGTGGTTAATCTTTTTCTTGAGGGCCGGTGTCCTCTTTCTCTGGGTGAGTACATTGCCAGCGCCCCTCTCACACCACTCGTTAAATCAAGTGGTGGAGTTCGTCCTATTGCTGTTGGTACGGTCTGGAGACGGCTTGTCTCTAAGGTTAGTGCTTCTATGGTTGGTCCGTCTTTATCTTCTTTTTTTGATGGGCTTCAGTTCGGGGTGGGTGTGTCCGGTGGAGGAGAGGCTATCTTGCATGCCTTGAACCGGCTCATTGAGGCTCAGGGGGCTCAGGTGGGGCTTTCTATGCTGCTGGTTGATTTCCAGAATGCGTTCAACCTGGTTGACCGGTCGACCATGCTTCAGGAGGTCCGCCGTCGTTGCCCGGCTCTCTCCCGTTGGATGGAGTTTTGTTATTCCATCCCGGCCCGCATTTTTTATGGGGAGCACTGCTTGTGGTCTTGTCAGGGTGTTCAGCAGGGTGATTTGTTGGGGCCTTTGCTTTTCGCGTTGGTTTTGCATCCCTTAGTTTGCAAGATCCGGGACACTTTTGACCTCACTTTGCAGGCATGGTATTTAGATGATGGCACCATCGTGAGTGATACTATGGAGGTGGGGAATGTTTTGGACTTGATTAGGGTGGATGGCCCTCGTTTTGGATTACATCTTAATGTCTCCAAGACGGAGGTCTTTTGGCCTGTTGAGGATCCACGGAGTCGGCTTCTTGGGGTTTTCCCCACTTCTATTTCTCGGCCATTGCACGGTGTTACAGTTTTGGGAGGACCTGTCAGTACTTGTCCTGGTTTTAGCAGTGAGATTGTGGCGACGAGAGTGACTAAGACCATTGAGCTAATGGACTTGGTTGCGAGGATTGAGGACCCGCAATGTGAGTTGCTTCTTCTTCGAGCTTGTACTGGTATTTCTAAGCTCTACTTCTCCCTTCGTCGGCTCTCCTAGTGTTTTGGGTGGTCTCCATCTTCCTTTTGATGCCGCTCTTCGTTCTAGCTTGGAACGTAGTGTCACCGCGTCAGGGCCGGGTTTTGGGGATTGGCAGTGGCGCCTTGCTACATTCCCTTTTCATCTTGGTGGTCTAGGTGTCTATGCGGCGGGAGATATTTTATTTTATGCTTTTATTACGTCCTGCTTGCAGTCTGCTGGTTTGCAGGCTAAGCTCCTCGGCCCTTCTGGTATTGTAGTTGCTGGCCCTGCTTTTGATGATGCCGCGCAGGTGTTTACTTCGACTACAAGTTCTGGTATATTAGGTCACCCTAGTGAAATTGCTGCCCCCAAACTTATGAAGAAATTGGCAGACATTTATTTCACGACGGTTGCTACTGCCTCAGAGTCTGTTTTCTCTTTGACACCTCGCCAGCTTGCTTTATGGCAGTCTCAACAGGGTTCTCACTCCTCTGATTGGTTACGTGCGGTTCCTATCTCAGGGTTGGGGCAGACTATGAACGGGAGGACTTACCGTAGTGTGCTGGGGTATCGTCCGGGTGTTCCGTTATTCACGGTATCTAGGCCCCGTCCCGCTTGCTCTCGGGTTTTTTTGCGGATGTTTTTGGGGACACGCTGTTTCTGTCTTTGTGCTCGCGGGCGTTAAACATCGGCATAACCTTGTTCGGGACACTCTTTTCGACATCTCGCTATAGATCCGGTATTTCTCATGGGGAAGGAGGTTGATATCAGTTTGGTTGATGGGCATGGTGGCTCTCTTCGTCCTGCGGATTTATTGCTTTATTCTTGGGACAGGGGGCGTGATGTGTGCGTCGACCTGACAGTTTATTCACCTTTGACTCAGACTGCGTTGGCAGATTTTGTGCCGGGCCGGGTTATCGCCGATCTTTGCTCAAATGAAAGTGTGCTAAGTATGGGGATTTGTGCGCGGTAGCGGGTTATGGTTTCCTACCTTTCTCTTTCTCTTCACTTGGGGAGCTGGGTTCGGATGCTGTTGCCTTGCTCAAGCGGATCCAGAAATTCTCGGTATCTCAGGATGCGGGGACTCGGGTGGCCGCTTACATTTTTACTAGACTTAGCTTTGCTATTGCTAAGGGTGTGGGAGCCCAAATTGTCTCTCGGCTCCCCACCAGTTTCATGTAAACTTTTTTTTTATTTTAATGAAAGCTGCGCGCATCCCTTTATAATATATATAAAAAAATAATAATAATAATAATAATAATAATAATAACAATAATTAGAGAGAGAGGGGAGAGGGCGATTTCACGATTCCTCAAACGTTCTCTGGTGATCCTTGACTGCCGGTCCTTTCTCCGTCACCACCTCTGCCGTCTCTCGCCGGCCATCCCTTCGTCGGTGTTTGTCGTTTGTCTTGGTGTCGGTCGGCTGTTTAGGGTAGTTTGTGGAATTAGGGCATCGTTTCTTTGTTTAGGGCTTCGTGTTTTTGGGGTTTTCTTCCACCGTCGGCTGCCAACAACCACCGCACGTCGACCATTAGACCTCACGTCGCCGGTCAGGGGCCGTTGTTGTGGGTTGTTCAGACGGTGGTCATTTGTTGTGAAGGGATCGTGCGGTGTATCGTCTTTCAGGGGTAACGGTCGCCTGTTTTGCGGCCTTTGTCGACCTGCGTCGTCACCAGTGGCCATCAGACCTCACGTCGCCGGTCATTTTGGTGGTGGCTGACGGCACTGCACTGGGTTTCCTTCCACCGATGAGTTTTTTTTAGTTTCTTATCGTTTTTCTTTCTCCTGCTTCCTTTCGTGCTGCTTGTTTTTTTTGCTGCGGTGGTCCGGTGTTCCTGCCAGTGACCGGCCACTGCCACTGCCTTGGGTGTGTGGGTTCTGGTTGTAGTGGGTGTTGCGGTTTGTGTGGTGTGGAGTTTCAGGTTGTGTGGGTGTTGGACCGTTTCATCAGCTACGGTTGGTTTATTGGTGGTCCTCGGCTGTTCAACGCCGTTGTGTCCAAGGAAGGGTGTTGGGTGTTTTGTTGTCCTTTCATGCCTGAGCTAGTACGGTACCATTGTTCTTTTTCGAGTCTTCATGCTTGTCGGGATGGTTTTGGTAAGAGCCTTACTAAGGCAGCTTGGCAGAAACATTTTCAGGACCGACATTGCCAGAATGGTGCGTTGGAACTTACGCGTCAGACTCTTACTGATAGTTTGGCGGTTTATTCCAATGCCGAGAGTGTTTTGAGACGGATAGGGCTCTGGTTGTGTGGGGTGTGTTTTATGACCCGTACCACTCGTGCTAGATGTCGACATAGTCGGGGTGATATTGTGCTGTCTCCGGAGCGTGTTGATGGCCTCTACAGTTTTCACATTTATGGTATTCCGAGACCTTTGGCTCCCTCTACTTCGGTTTATTCTGATGATGGTGTTGAGCTTGTTCAGTGGTCTATATCTTCCCTTGATCGTTTATTGTCTTTGGGCCTCCGCACCGTCAAATCTATTCCTCCTAAGTGTCGTCTTGGGTTTGCTCGGGCTTTGAAAGGAGCTCTGGATGGTGTGGCTGATTCCCCTAGTGATCTCTCCCGCTGGATTCGGTTGCTTGTTTTACCGCTGTGTCTGCTTAAGACTTTCTCTCCTCGGAGTAATGTTGAGTGTAGGACGGCAATTCGGCGCCAGCGTCAGGAGGAGAATATTGCTAGGGCTATCCTTGCTTGGGGGGTTCCTGGGGGAGGTTTGCAGCTGTTGCAGGAGTGTTTTGATGAGGGTCCTTCTTTGTTTAGTGTGGAGGAGGATCTGGATTTGGGTGACCATAACCTCCGTCAGTGTCAGCGGAAGATTTCTGATGGTCACTATACTGCTGCTGTTCGGGTGCTTTCTTCCTCTGGGGTCGCCCCCTACTTCGATGCCACTCTTGTGGCCCTGCGTGATAAGCATCCTGTTGCCCCACCTTCTTCTTTGCCTCCTTTGTCTGGGGATCATCACCATCTGGTTGCCTCTGAGTCAGTGGTTTTGGATATGATCCGGAGTTTCCCTCGTGGTACTTCTTGTGGGAGGGATGGTTTGCGTGCCCAGCACCTTATGGATTGTTTGAGTGGCGCTGTTGTGGCTATTTCTGATGAGTTGGTCACTTCTATTACTAGGGTGGTTAATCTCTTTCTTGAGGGTCGGTGCCCTCTTGCTTTGGGAGAGTACATTGCCAGCGCCCCTCTCACGCCGCTTGTGAAGCCAGGTGGTGGGGTACGTCCTATTGCTGTTGGTACAGTCTGGAGATGGCTTGTCTCTAAGGTTGGTGCTTTTATGGTGGGTCCGTCTTTGCCCTCTTATTTTGCTGGTTTACAGTTTGGGGTGGGTGTGTCCGGTGGAGGAGAGGCTATCTTGCATGCCTTGAACCGGCTCATTGAGGCTCGTGGTGCTGAGGTGAGGCTTTCCATGTTACTGGTTGATTTCCAGAATGCTTTCAACCTTGTTGATCGTACGACCATGCTTCAGGAAGTCCGCCGACGTTGCCCGGTTCTCTCCCGTTGGGTGGAGTTTTCTTGTTCCAGCCCTGCCCGTCTTTTTTATGGGGAGCAATGCTTGTGGTCTTGTCAGGGAGTCCAGCAGGGTGATCCTCTGGGACCGTTGCTTTTCGCGTTGGTTTTGCATCCCTTGGTATGCAAAATACGGGACACTTTTGACCTCTCTATGCAGGCATGGTACTTGGATGATGGCACCATTGTGGGGGATACTTTGGAGGTGGGGAAGGTCTTGGATTTGATTATGGCGGATGGCCCCCGTTTTGGACTACACCTTAATGTCTCCAAGACGGAGGTCTTTTGGCCTGTTGAGGATCCTCGAGTCGGCTCCCGGGGTTTTCCCCCTCCATTGCTCGACCCGCGATGGGTGTTACGATTTTGGGTGGACCACAAGATTTGCCCTGGTTTTAGCAGTGAGGTTGTGGCGAGGAGAGTAACTAAGACCATTGAGCTAATGGACTTGGTTGCGAGGATTGAGGACCCGCAATGTGAGTTGCTTCTACTTCGAGCTTGTACTGGTATTTCTAAGCTCTATTTCTCCCTTCGTACTTGCTCCCCTAGTGTTTTTGGGTCCGTCCATCTTCCTTTTGATCTTGCTCTTCGTTCCGACTTGAACGCATCGTCACCGCGTCTGGCCCGGGTTTTGGGGATTGGCAGTGGCGCCTTGCTACTTTCCCTTTTCATCTTGGTGGTCTTGGTGTCTATGCAGCGGGGGATGTTTTACATTATGCTTTTATTGCGTCCCGTTTGCGGTCCTGGCGATTTGCGAGCTAAGCTCCTCGGACCCTCCGGTATTGTAGTCATTGGCCCCGCTTTTGATGATGCCGCGAGAGGTTTTACCGCGATTACGAGCTCGTATCTCGGGTAACCCTAGTGAAATTGCTGCCCCCAAACTTATGAAGAAATTGGCGGACATTTATTTCGCGACGGTTATTCTTTGCCTCGTGTCTCTGTTTTCTCTTTGACACCCCGCTAGCTTGCTTTGTGGCAGTCTCGGCAGGGTTCCCACTCCTCTGATTGGTTGCGTGCGGTTCCTATCTCGGGGTTGGGTCAGACTATGAACGGGAGGACGTACCGTAGTGTGCTTGGGTATCGTCTGGGTGTTCCGTTATTCACGGTCTCTAGGCCTTGTCCACTTGCTCTCGGATTTTGCTTTGATGAAGTTTTTGGGGACCACGCTGTTTCTTGTCTTTATGTGTGGGCGTTAAACATCGGAATAACCACGTCCGTGACACTCTTTTCGACATCCGCTATAGATCCGTATTTACTGCGGAAAGGAGGTTGATGTTGGTTTGGTTGACGGGCATGGGGGTTCTCTTCGTTCTGCGGATTTGCTGCTTTATTCTTGGGACAGGGGGCGTGATGTGTGCGTTGACTTGACCGGGTCCTCTCCTTTGACTCAGACTGGGATGACGAATTTTGTGCCTGGCCCGGTTGTTGCTGATGCTGCTCTGCGGAAGTGTGCTAAGTATGGGGATTTGTGCGCGGCAGCGGGTTATGGTTTCCTTCCATTCTCTTTCTCATCACTTGGGGAGTTGGGTTCGGATGCTGTTGCCTTACTCAAGCGGATCCATAAATTCTCGGTATCTCAGGATGCGGGGGCTCGGGTGGCCGCTTACATTTTTACTAGACTTAGCTTTGCTGTTGCTAAGGGTGTGGGAGCCCAGCTTGTTTCTCGGCTCCCCACCAATTTCATGTAAACTTTTGTTTTTCATTTAATGAAAACTGCGCGCATCATTCTCATAAAATAATAATATTAATAATAATAATAATATAATTTGTAATGATAATAATAATAATAATAATAATAATAGGTAATTTCTATAATAATTAGAATAAGGTAATAGTAATAGTTTCCTAATTGGCCTTATATACTCTCTAAGTTTAGACTATAAATACTATGATATCTGAAAAATAAATCACAAAGAAAGAAGAAGAAGATTTAAGAGACGAAAGGAGCAATTAGATAAAAGGTAAAGATCGTCGTATTTTATGTTATATCGTCTTAATTATTTAAGTTAACGTTTATACACCGTATGGACCACCGTGGACAGTGCCGATGACTTTAGTATTTGCCCTTGACCGTCATGACTCTAGTAAGACCAACCTTGACCACTGTTGACCACCGTGGGTGGCGGTTTGGGCGTCTAAAATGGGGATATCGTGAGCAAGAAAGACGGGGTTTGTACCGTGTCTGGTTGTCGACGTGACTTGGGGCTTGGGTGGTTGGTTAGGTTGGCGGTAGACGGTCCTACTGGTGGTGTTGGTTGTTGAGTCGTGGTGGTTGATACGATGGCTGTCGTGGGAGGTGGTTGTTTGGGTGTTTGTGTGTTAGAAGGTTAGTCTGTCATTTCTGGGTGGTTGCGGGCTACCGTGAGGGGTCGTGGCCAGTGGTGGAACCACCGTGGGTCAAGGGAGACCACGGTGGTGGACATTGGTGGTCGTCGGGTGGGGTAAGAAGGAGAGTGTGTGTATGGGTTGTTTGTGTCGGGTTTTATGGGACTGTTTAGAGCGGTTCTTTCAGGGTGGCTGGTGGCGGTAAGGCTGGTGGTTGGGGGATGGTTGGGTGTGTCGTGGTGCAGACAAGAAGTAGCGGGGCTGGGTGGTAGCCGTGGTGGCTTGTGGTGACGGGATGGAGGGTGTTTGTGGGTGATGGTTGAACACAGTGTAAACCGTGTATGAGAAGAGTGTGGTTGGGTGTTTTGTGACGGGTTTCCTTTTAGGTTTTTCGGGTTTGTATTTGAGTCGGGTTTTTATTATCGTAAACCTTTAATAATAATAATAAATGATTAACTTGAATAATGAATATAATTTATAAATAATAATGCAAGCTAATAATTAGTAATTGATGGAAAATTATAATATTTATGTTAGGTGACGATTTGTGAAGAAATTATAGTCAGGTTCGGATTGCTTTAATTATTTGGATCGCTTGAGCTGCTTAATTGGAATTGCTTGCCAGGTAGGGATAAATCCTACTCAACTCTCGTTCGTTAATGTTTGGTATAACGGATGATTTATATTAAAGGGGAATTGATCATATATGAATTGTGTTGGTTGATATTATTGTAATTGTTGGAATGGAGAATTATATTGCATTGTGTTGGTTGATATTATCGTATTTGTTGGAATGGAGAATTATATTGCATTGTGTTGGTTGCTATTAATAATTATGATGAGGTGAATTAATTGTTATCGCTAATTGTGAATGTGGAAATTGTGAAAAGTTGTGTGACAGTCAGATGTACGTTGTTGAAGGAGTTTGTACTCTGGGGTGATGATAATATGTACGTTGTGAGGAAGGGATACTATTACATAATTGCGGTACGTTGTTAAGGGAAGGGTATCAAAGCAAAGTGAGCACGTTGTTAAGGGAGGTGTGCTAAGTAATGGAAAGGAGTACGTTGTCAGGGAGTTGTGCTATGTAAATGGAAATTGAATTGCCTATCGTATATTCTTGTTGTCAGTGTTTATTCTTACTCAACCTCAGGGTTGACCGTGTATTCGTGAACACCTATGATAAACCATAATGGGGAGCAGATTTGACAGGTACTAAAGATTAGCTGACTTGGGAGTTATGGGATGTACTATAAAAATCTTTTATTCCGCCTTGCTACTTTCCCTTTTCATCTTGGTGGTCTTGGTGTCTATGCAGCGGGGGATGTTTTACATTATGCTTTTATTGCGTCCCGTTTGCAGTCTGCTGATTTGCAGGCTAAGCTCCTCGGACCCTCTGGTATTGTAGCTGCTGGCCCTGCTTTTGATGATGCCGCGAGAGGTTTTACTGCGATTACGAGCTCTCGTATCTTAGGTAACCCTAGTGAAATTGCGCCCCCAAACTTATGAAGAAATTGCGACATTTATTTCGCGACGGTTCTTTCTGCTGCCTCGAGTCTGTTTTCTCTTTGACACCTCGCCAGCTTGCTTTGTGGCAGTCTCAGCAGGGTTCCCACTCCTCTGATTGGTTGCGTGCGGTTCCTATCTCGGGGTTGGGTCAGACTATGAACGGGAGGACGTACCGTAGTGTGCTTGGGTATCGTCTGGGTGTTCCGTTATTCACGGTCTCTAGGCCCTGTCCAGCTTGCTCTCGGGATTTTGCTGATGATGTTTTTGGGGACCACGCTGTTTCTTGTACTGGTACTGTGGGCGTTAAACATCGGCATAACCACGTCCGTGACACTCTTTTCGACATCTGCTATAGATCTGGTATTTCTACGGGAAAGGAGGTTGATGTTGGTTTGGTTGACGGGCATGGGGGTTCTCTTCGTCCTGCGGATTTGCTGCTTTATTCTTGGGACAGGGGGCGTGATGTGTGCGTTGACTTGACCGGGTCCTCTCCTTTAACTTTGACCGGGATGACTAATTTTGTGCCTGGCCCGGTTGTTGCTGATGCTGCTCTGCGGAAGTGTGCTAAGTATGGGGATTTGTGCGCGGCAGCGGGTTATGGTTTCCTTCCATTCTCTTTCTCATCACTTGGGAGTTGGGTTCGGATCTTTGTTGCCTTGCTCAAGCGGATCCATAAATTCTCGGTATCTCAGGATGCGGGGGCTCGGGTGGCCGCTTACATTTTTACTAGACTTAGCTTTGCTGTTGCTAAGGGTGTGGGAGCCCAGCTTGTTTCTCGGCTCCCCACCAATTTCATGTAAACTTTTGTTTTTCATTTAATGAAAGTTGCGCGCATCATTCTCATAAAAATAATAATAATAATAATAATAATAATATAATTTGTAATGATAATAATAATAATAATAGGTAATTCCTATAATAATTAGAATAAGGTAAAAGTAATAGTTTCCTAATTGGCCTTATATACTCTCTAAGTTTAGACTATAAATACCATGATATCTGAAAAATAAATCACAAAGAAAGAAGAAGAAGATTTAAGAGACGAAAGGAGTAATTAGATAAAAGGTAAAGATCGTCGTATTTTATGTTATATCGTCTTAATTATTTAAGTTAACGTTTATACACCGTATGGACCACCGTGGACAGTGCCGATGACTTTAGTATTTGCCCTTGACCGTCATGACTCTAGTAAGACCAACCTTGACCACTGTTGACCACCGTGGGTGGCGGTTTGGGCGTCTAAAATGGTGATATCGTGAGCAAGAAAGACGGGGTTTGTACCGTGTGTGGTTGTCGACGTGACTTGGGGCTTGGGTGGTTGGTTAGGTTGGCGGTAAACGGTCCTACTGGTGGTGTTGGTTGTTGAGTCGTGGTGGTTGATACGATGGATGTCGTGGGAGGTGGTTGTTTGGGTGTTTGTGTGTTAGAAGGTTAGTCTGTCATTTCTGGGTGGTTGCGGGCTACCGTGAGGGGTCGTGGCCAGTGGTGGAACCACCGTGGGTCAAGGGAGACCACGGTGGTGGACATTGGTGGTCGTCGGGTGGTGTAAGAAGGAGAGTGTGTGTATGGGTTGTTTGTGTCGGGTTTTATGGGACTGTTTAGAGCGGTTCTTTCAGGGTGGCTGGTGGCGGTAAGGCTGGTGGTTGGGGGATGGTTGGGTGTGTCGTGGTGCAGACAAGAAGTAGCGGGGCTGGGTGGTAGCCGTGGTGGCTTGTGGTGACGGGATGGAGGGTGTTTGTGGGTGATGGTTGAACACAGTGTAAACCGTGTATGAGAAGAGTGTGGTTGGGTGTTTTGTGACGGGTTTCCTTTTAGGTTTTTCGGGTTTGTATTTGAGTCGGGTTTTTATTATCGTAAACCTTTAATAATAATAATAAATGATTAACTTGAATAATGAATATAATTTATAAATAATAATGCAAGCTAATAATTAGTAATTGATGGAAAATTATAATATTTATGTTAGGTGACGATTTGTGAAGAAATTATAGTCAGGTTCGGATTGCTTTAATTATTTGGATCGCTTGAGCTGCTTAATTGGAATTGCTTGCCAGGTAGGGATAAATCCTACTCAACTCTCGTTCGTTAATGTTTGGTATAACGGATGATTTATATTAAAGGGGAATTGATCATATATGAATTGTGTTGGTTGATATTATTGTAATTGTTGGAATGGAGAATTATATTGCATTGTGTTGGTTGATATTATCGTATTTTTTGGAATGGAGAATTATATTGCATTGTGTTGGTTGATATTAATAATTATGATGAGGTGAATTAATTGTTATCGCTAATTGTGAATGTGGAAATTGTGAAAAGTTGTGTGACAGTCAGATGTACGTTGTTGAAGGAGTTTGTACTCTGGGGTGATGATAATATGTACGTTGTGAGGAAGGGATACTATTACATAATTGCGGTACGTTGTTAAGGGAAGGGTATCAAAGCAAAGTGAGCACGTTGTTAAGGGAGGTGTGCTAAGTAATGGAAAGGAGTACGTTGTCAGGGAGTTGTGCTATGTAAATGGAAATTGAATTGCCTATCGTATATTCTTGTTGTCAGTGTTTATTCCTACTCAACCTCAGGGTTGACCGTGTATTCGTGAACACCTATGATAAACCATAATGGGGAGCAGATTTGACAGGTACTAAAGATTAGCTGACTTGGGAGTTATGGGATGTGTGAGGACTTGGCCAGTCTACCTAAAAGTCTAGACCACATAGATTCTTTAATCACTTATTTATTTCCGTTGCGAGTTGTATCTTATTTTATATTAAGCTTTAATTGGTTAAGTTGTAATAAACATGTAATCGCGCTAAGTTTTAATTTAAATTACTTTGGTGAGTTGGACTTTGTTATTCTCTGACTCGGGTAAACGAGATGGTAACAGTCTTATTTATTTGGGAATGTCTCGCTAAAAGCCTCTGAATAAATGGGGGTGTTACATTATATGATCTAGTTATGGAGATTGGTTTGATCTCATTGTGGAGAATCTGGTGGGAGAAACCTAAAAACGATTTCCTTAAGCAAAATTTTGACGGTTCGAGAATAGAAGGCAATAACGCTGTTTTAGGATACTGTATAAGAGATCATAATGGTAAAATCGTTATGTTAGCAGCAAAAAAGTGCCGGATCTAATAGTATTCTTATTGCGCAAGCTCTCGCTTTAAAAGAAGGTGTTTTACCCGCTAAACACTTAGGAATCTCAAAATTAATTGTGGAGGGGGATAATTTATGTGTTATTAACTCACCTCGTAGTCTTTGGCAAAATACTTGGGAAATTTCTAGTATTATCAAGGATTTGAAAATAGACCTTCATTTGTGCGATGAATTAATAATTAAACACTGCTTTCGTGAAGCTAACAGGGTTGCTGACTTCATGGCTTCTATTGGACATTCATGTCCAACTCTTTCGAGGTGGTTTGAAAGCCTGTGACTTCAACTTACCGCACTCATTCGAAAGGATGAGATAGATTGGATCTACCCTAGCCGATCAACCTACATAAACTAACAACTCAAAGAAAAAAAATACATAAACTAAAGAAACACGCTCACACGCACCAATACACTATCGAGGAACCAGGAACGTGATGTAATATCTGACGTGTTTAAAAATTTCAAACTTTCTTTACTATTCCACGCACCCTATTAATTAGCAACGAATTAGACGGCGGAAGAAGAGAAAGTAATAGTAGTAACAACACATGTAATAAAAGTAACACTAGGAACAATGGAGAGAGTATGAAAAATTAATTACAAATTCGATTTTAGGAAAATATCGATTTATTTAATACGAGTTTGACAAAACTAACAGGTTAACCGTAACCAAAAAAGTAGTGAACGTAATAGTATTAAAAGGGTATGTAGTAAAAATAATAATATTAACAGCAGAAAGGAGTGGTAAACGTGTCTCATAATTTGTTGATTAATTTTAGATCTTATCATAATTTTAAGATATAAATTATAAATGTATGTGTTAACCAAATTTAGCGAATCATATTTCATAAACAATAAAATTTAGGGTTATTTGACGGGAATAATCCAAACTACGTATCCTTTTCTCATATTAATCCATACCATACTTTAACTCAGAATAATCTTACATATACACTCATTTTTCTCATAATACACCAAGTAACCGACTACTTATTAATCAAGTCACAGTTTAAAAAAACCACAAAAAAAAAAGCCAAGAACACTAAACTTCATCCTCTTCATCTTTCTGTCCTCAAAATCAAAGATCACCAAACCCCATAAACCACAGCCACTCTCCACTACCGCGTATCTCCATGTTCTATTCTCAACCCTGAAAAGTTTTATTTGGTATTTATTTACTTTGAGATTCAATTGAAAAACCCATATTCATAGAATAAGCCCTAGTTTTTTGGGTTAGAAAGAGTATAATTTTTGGGATTCCTTTATACTACAAATATGGTATTGTTGTTAATTTAGAAATATGATGTGATTTGGTATAAGAGAAACTATTTTGTTTTTATTTGAAATTTAGGGTTGAAGATGAAGAATAGAACAAGGAAACCATTAAGGGGGTGTTTGGTTCAAACACAAAAGGTATGAGGTATGGGTTTGGAATGAGCCAAACTTATACCAAGTGTTTGTTTGGCAAATTTGGGGGTTTCATACCCATACCTCAAACCCATGAGGTATGAGTTTCTCATACCCAAGGAGAGGGGTGGGTATGAGATTGATACCCATGGGTATCAAACTATAATTAAACAAAAATGTAAAAATAAATATTGTGACATATTGTAAATGAAATATTTTATATAATTATTTGATTAAATCTTTATTTTCATGATTTTATATGTTAAAATTATTATTTAAAGTATTACTCCCTCCCAGTCACTATAATGTTCCCTCTTTCCCAAAACGGATTATTCAAGTAATGTTCCCCTTTCTATTTTTAGAAACTTTTACTCTTATTTTATTCATTCCTCTCTCCTATCACCAAACCCCACACAACTCTTTTACTCCTATTTTATTACTTTCCTTTATGTTTTGGCCCCACAATTCTTTATTTAACTACTAATAATTCATCCCTCTCTCCTATCACCAACCCCACACAACTCTTTTACTCCTATTTTAATACTTTTCCTTAAGTATCGTGCCATTATCAAAGGGGAACATTATGACGACTGGGAGGGAGTATATTTTACATATTTCAACTTTAGCTTAGTTTCAAACCCATACCGCATACAATTGAAACAAACACAAGGTATGAGGAATGGAGTTCCAACCCCATACCACCCAGGTATGATTCCTGATTCCAAACCCATACTCATGCGCGAAACAAACGCCCCCTAATTGTACCCAACGATGGAAACAGAAAAACAATGGAAACAGAAGGAAGATGACAAAGTAAATAAATACCAAATCATAATTTTTGTTCATCGGATTCCTTAGAAAAACTAGATCGGAAAATAATAGTTTCTCTTATATGAAAAAACAACGAGTTATGGCTAACTTTCCTCTGATTTTGGATACCACTATCCTCATGTTTCCATTGTTTTTCTTGTTTCAAGTTGACTACGACATCAATTGGGTACAAAGTACAAACTGAGGATATATGGAAGAGTGAAATGGCTCAAAGTTTCCTGCTCATGGTTATTCTGGGTTGAGAATAAAACATGGAGAAGATGATGAAGAATGGGACTCATATCAATTTGACCCTTTACTCAGAAATTGAACAAGTTTAATATAATCTAAATGAGTGTATAGTTCAGATTATTCTGAGTTAGTGGTATGGATTAATATGAGAAGACGAGACATATTTTGGATTATTCTTATCAATTAACCCTAAAATTTAAATGGTAAATAAAGGTAGCCATGGCCTAGCCGGGAACCAAACCTAGTTTTTTAGTAAAAGTACAATTATGCCACCCGGTGGCGCCATCTAATTTCCTTTTTTTGAAATGTTGAAAAATAGAAATATTAGATTTTTTTTACCCTTATTATATTTTTTTGTCTTGAAAATCTTTTATTCCGCCTTATAATTTTAATACAATTACCTAAAAAAGTATTTTGGAATTAATTTTTTTTTTTACAAATAAAAAAAAGTTGAAAAATATGTACTATAAAAACAATAAATTGTTTGATCTTCCTAAAGTATTTTAATTTTTTTTACTTTTATCTTTTTATTAATTTTTTAAAACTTTTATTTTGAATATTTCATAAAAAACATAACCATTTTTACTTTTTCTTTATATGATAAATTGAATTTCTCGGGAGATTTTGATAGATGGGTTTAATTTCAAATAGAGTTATGCTCATTCATGGACATGATTTACTCAATCGTAGACATGAATGACCATTATACCCTTATTATTTTTAATCATCACAAATTAATCAATTCAACACCGTCCAACAAACCACCAGCCATCCCCCACCGCCGTCACCCCTGCACAACTAAACCACCAGACCACCCCGCCCACTCCTCTCCTGGACCACCGTAACAGCCACACAACCATATTACTGGACCACCCCCTACACGGGACAACTTTTGCACCCGTCTTTGCACATGACATTAGTTATAACTAGTAGACAATTAATGCATAACCATGGTGATCAAATGTTCAATGCACTTTAATCAATGTCCTAATTTCTTTGATTGATCTCTTATTAACACGAATAAAACTAATCCCATGTGCAAAGATTTGTCAACGATTCAATTTGTGGGCTTTATTTCTGAATTGAAGGAAAATTCAAGTGCATTAGAGGCCAACGTCCATAATTTCATCAAACCCTAATTTGACTAATTTCATCAAATCCCTAGTTCATTAGTTTAAATTAATTTATTCTCCCTAATTTGATACTTCTATAGTATAATTAATAAATTTAATAGATTAGAATTATAGTAATTTGACGGATTTAATTAATTTGTGAGGACGAAAATTAGGGAGAATTTGTTAGTTTGTGTTTTGGGGGAAGGGTAAGGTATGGAAAGTTAATGACAAAAAGTCCATAGAAGAATAATGTTTGTCCATGAATGAACAACTACGTTTCAAATATCATGTAAGTTAATACCTAATCACTCCAATTGAAACTTAAAAGTTGTGGGGGGTAAATATCACAATTGCACAAAGTTATGGGGATTTATTTAAGACAAAAGACGTGATTATTAGAAAAAGCTTTAAACGATTGTAACTTTGTACTTAGATTTCCGATTAGAGCGATATTTTTGTGAATCTTTCGTCGAACTAACTGAAAAATAGTGGAAGATGATCACATTAAGTGTATTTTACGAACGTATCCAGAGACGTAGGGCCGTGAATGAGTTGGCCCAGCTTGACAAGTCTACGTGACTGGCTTGATCAAAGTTGGGGTCGAGATCAGTCAAAATGAACTTGAACCCAAACTAAGCCGAACTAGAGCATACTAAGGCTAGGGTGGGGAACTTGTCACTTTTTTAAAATTACTTCAAATTTTATAGGTAATTTTTTTTACTGAAAAAGAGATTCTCAAACAAAACACAACCTCAAATTAATCTCATATATAAATCGTACGAGCTTATCCCGAGCTTTGATTTCAAGTCGAATTCAAGTGATATTGGGCTTGACTTGGCCTGATTACAAACCTATATCTAGACCTGGCAAAAGGGGTCAATGGATCGGGTTTGGGTGAGGCCAATTCGGGTCGGGTCAGCTCAGGTTTGTCACATTATCAGGTTAAGTCGGGTCGGGTTCTTTTGGGTCAAGTGGGTCGGGTTGTTTCGGGCCGGGTCATTTTCGGTTAACGATTAAGATTAAAAAAAAGGCACTTTAATATTTTTGGGGTCAATTAGAGTTAGGTTTTGTCGGGTCATTTTACGGTCGTGTGGTTTCAGATCAGGTCATTTCGGATCCATAAAAATTCGGGTCAATTCGAGCATCGGTGTCATTCCGCATTCGGATGCAGCAGGTATAATAAGTGCATCCTTAGACGCGCGATAATTAAAATAGGGGAGATATAAATTCAAAAGTAACAAAACCAAATAAACACACTCGTAACCACACTCAAAACCCTAATTCATTAAAATTTCTATCATAATCTGAAGATGGAGTATCTGAATATCATCGATTTCTGCTCTTCATCAACATCAATTTGGTTGCGCATAACTTTCGTAATCATGTTTTTTTACTGTTCTGTTCGTTTATCGAAATTTATTTGGGGTTTGCGATTTAAAATTGTTCATCAGACTACAAATTCATCCAAAACCAGAAGAAGACCTAATCGCAAGAAGAATCGAGCTCGTAAGAAGCATATTCCTGGTAATTTTCATTTAATTTAACTTAATTACTTGTTATTGAACGGTTTCAAATGATAATTCATGTTACGCAACCCCAAAACTACACCTTGTTGTTGTTGTTGTTGTTGTTGTCCTTTAATATCATTTAATTAATTTTATTCACACTTGTTTGTTTCATCATTTTAAGTTTTTTTTTTGTATTACATACAAATGGAACTGAGATTTATGTTTTGGTTTTGGTTTCACAATAGATTTATCTGTCGCCACTGACTCGCACTCCCAACCGGAGGAAGACTTGAATACTGAGAATGATTTATGTGTTGAGCCGCTTGTCAAATTTCCTCTTCAATCTTTGGCTGATGCAACAAAAAAATTTGACTTAGATTTGCGCACAAGTGTGGATGGTTTGGGGAGTGTTTTCAAAGGGAAGCTGAAGAATACTGAGGAGGTAACTTCCTCCAGAATTCTATAGGTTGATTTAGGCGTATCAGGTCTAGCGAGTATAATTTTATCTTTGAAGTGCAGGTGTTCATCATTAGACGACTTAATGAGGTATCATTAGTGACTCCCGAAGAATTTGAGGACGAAGTTTCGCTCCTTAGTCAAGCAAACCATCAAAATCTTACAAAGTTGATTGGATATTCGATTAAATTTAAGAAAAGATTTTTAGTTTATGACTATGTTTCTGGAGGCACATTAGAAAGTCATTTGTAAGGTGAGTAATTATTTTTATGTTTATTTATATTCATATGTATACCAGTGTTTTAGTCCAATAGTAATTTTGTATGTATTTTGGATAAATTTGTAGGGAATTCCAAATGCCTTGATTGGAAAACAAGAATAATAATTGTCATTGGTGTAGCTAAAGCTTTAAGATATTTGCATAACGAGATGGAGACACCAATCCTTCACTGTTACATCCATCCATCTAATATTTGGCTTGATGAAAACGGCAATCCTAAGCTATCAACATATGGGGTAGTTAGATTGTATTATCCGGCTAAAAGAAACAAGTTTTCTGTCTTTATGAAAGGTTCGTATTACTATACGCAACATGATCATAGGTTGACTGGGAAGGTAACCATTGAGGCGGATATCTATGGTTTTGGTATATTTTTGTTAGAGATAATCACCGGAAGAAAAGGGTACATCATTAGAGAAGATGGTGTGGCAGAATACTTGATTGATTGGGTAAAGAACTTCTGGCTCTTAACTTGTTTTCCGATTGGTACTTTTGTTTCTTACATGTTACACTGTTTTTGCCCACATTGTTAACACTTTCACGCTTTTTTATTTATTTTTTTTTTTTTTGCTACGATCTGTTTATTATCATATATAGCAAATGCATTGTGTGTGTAATATGGAGTATTATTTCTGTTATGAGTGTTATGAGTATGGCTGTACGAGATTATGGAGTAAGTCTTGTAAAGTTGTGCCTATATTACAAGTTACAACTGTGAAACTCGAACGTTACATTTATTTTTCACTAAATAAACTAGTTATTCTCTTTTTTAAATATTGTACACAGGTACAACCATATCTCAAGGACAAACAGAAGTTGGCTGAGATGGTTGATTCAAGGCTTGGAGGAAACTTTAAAGAGGAAGAATTGTACGAAGTGTGTAACATTGCTGAGATGTGCATTACGAAGCAGCCCTCTGACAGACCTCCCATGGCGGATTTGGTCACAAGAATGAGTCGCCTTGTTGAATGAGAATATGATCTTGATGGAAGACAATGGAAGATGCTAAATTGATGATATGTTTAACCCAAATATTGAAGGATTCCCAAGTAGTTTATCTTAGATATTGATGATTTCGTGTGAACTTCTAGTAAGTAAGTAGTTTATCTTGGTTACTAGTTTTATGCCCGTGCAAATTGCACGGGGTTGTCGTTTAGGGTTGAGAAGTAGGGTTGTTAATAGGGGATGCTCTTTCATGGTAGTATTGATTTCGGAAATCTAGAAATGCAGAAAAAAAGGTCACAAAATTATAAGAGTTAACAAATGTAGACAAATTTGAAATAAATAAGTACAACAAAAAGTTGTTATGGGGTACAATCATAAGTTGATTGAACTATAGCTTTTCAAAAACTTCTTTATACACTACGTTATTTGTTCTATTGGATACGCGTTTATCATCATCGCAAATCAGAATCTTCAATCCCTTTTTGCTTGTGACTCTTGAAATAGCGACATAGAGCTGACCGTGCGTAAACACCGACCTTGGAAGATAAAGCCCAACATGTGCTAGTTACTGTCCTTGGCTCTTATTTATTGTCATTGCAAAACACACCGCAACAGGAATTGTCTTCTGTCAAACTAGACCGAGAACTTACTGGAATCGGATGGAGTAAGTGTAATACGGGCAATATGCACTTTATCGCCCTTATGAATACCCGATAAAATTGTTGCTCTAATCACACGTGATCCCAAATCTGTCACTATCAGTCGAGTGCCGTTGCACATTCCGTGAGATTGGTCGATGTTTCGAAGAAGCATTACTATAGCACCAACCTTCAGCTTTAATTCATGATTTGGAAGCCCCGAGCACTTAATAGAGTTAAGAAATTTTGTGGAGTATAAATCACGGACCGCAATATTACTCTCATCTCTACTAACCTCGTCTGAGCTGAAGTAAATTTTCTCTGTCCCGCCTATTCGAGATAATACGTAGTCATTAACCAAATCAATGATCTCATGTGTAGGTGCAACGATGGCCCTCTCCTGGAGATATTCGGGATTCGATAGTTGATTCTCGAGGGATGGATAAATGGCATCTATAATCGACGCGATGGGATCTCCAGTGTGCTGAATAAAAATGTCATTCGGCAACTCTAATTCAACTTCCCCATCATTCGGATCTCCAGCTACCCCGTCTCCAACTTTTAGTATCCATTCTGAAAACTCCTTTATCTGAGCAAGTTCTGAACATGAATCTCCGCCTCGAAGGCGCATGTTTTTTGTCAATTTCAACACCTTGTATGAATAAACAAATATGTAATTTATGAGGCCATATAAAGTAAAGTAAATTTTTAAACGTTACATATGGAATAGTTAATTCAAAACATGCATTTTTTTTCGTACCTTGCAAGTAGACCACAAATTTGAAGCACATAATAACGCATTCACGATTTCCGATCTGCTGCCTTTAGGAATAACGGGAAGTATTTGTCGAAAATCACCTCCAAATACGATAACCTTACCACCAAATGGTTGATTGATATCTCCGTCGTTCGAAAAACGCATCACATCTCTTAAACTCCTGTCAACAGCCTCGAAAGCATATATGTGCGTCATTGGTGCTTCGTCCCATATAATGAGCTTTGTCCTAATTAAGAGTTCAGCGAAATCACTTCATGGTTTAATCCTTGAACACATAGAATTTTCAACTACATTGAGTGGGATACTAAGTCTCGAATGAGCAGTTATTCCACCGGGAAGTAAGGTAGCCACAATGCCACTTGATGCTACAGGACGCACAATCTGGCCTCTACTTCTCAATGTCCCACATAAGGTTCGCCAAATAAAAGTTTTACCCGTCCCTCCATATCCATATACAAAGAAAACACCTCCGCGATTATTACGGACTGCGTCCATTATCTCATTGTAGACGGTCATTTGCTCGTTAGTCATGGAAGATAAAAGGTGCACATGTTCTTCCCCTAAAGAAACTCTGTCATATGATAGCTCGTCGGATACTAACGTGTTCACGGGATTAGGTGTGGATGATTCAGGGAAAGGCATGTCTTCAAACCTACGTAAGCTACTGCCGTTGCTTTGAAGACATGCTTCAATATCTAGCAACGCATAATTCTTAAGTTCATCCTCCGTTAATCGCAGCGCTGTGAATTTAATAGGTGCACACCATTTTAAAAGTATATTAAGAAATTATTACACGGCAGTGCTTAAATAAAGGGGGAGTTACTATAATATTATATGAATTTACAGTAATAACAAAATGCTCATTTAACAACTAACCTTGGTTTTGAAGCGCATTACGTTGTTGATATAGGATGTCATCTGAAAGATGCTTCCAAGTTTTCTCCCACACTTTACGTGACATCGCTATAGTAGCAGACAACAATAAAGTGACAAAGAGGTTTCTTAAATAAGACCCGGAACCCCAACGACTTGCTTCCTTTATAGCGTCAATGTACTCCTTATCATCTCCAAGCAGCCCACGCGCATAACATGCACCTCTAAACGTAGGATGCAAAACATCATCAAACCACCTTAAATCCTCATAAGATTTAGGACCCTTGACGAAGTTTAATAGGGTTCTCATATAATATAGTTCACCACAATTAGGGGAAACATTATGCAATCTTCCAAGAGAAAAACCACTTTTTCTAGGATGCCAAGCACGTTCTTCTTGTTTGCACACAAATTTCGTCGGGAACTGGCTATATAATAGTTTTTGTGCCTCCTCGCTAGATTTATTACAATCCATCCAAGCCAAGAACTTTGTCCTACCGATTGTGGGATTATCGATGACTACATCAATAGGGTATTCGTCGTTAAAAACAACGCTTTGCTCATCAGGAAGGTGAAAGCGCAATCTTTCAACAGGAGGAGTCCTATAATGGATTTCAAAGCCGAAGATTCTCCACACAGCTTCGCATGCTGAGATATAACGACAATCATAGAACTTCTGTATCTCATCTATTTGGCCGGGATTCTCCTCGTTTCGATGACGATAAGAAGATTGCATTGTGGCTCGATCAGGCCCCTTATTTATGTACTTGAACAAATACTTGATTGATCGAGCTTGATTACACCATTCGACATTTATGTGGGCACGATATTTTAACAATAATTGCGCATTATATGAAACTACCCACTCATTGTCAAGTTTGCATCCACTCTTCACCATGGTAAATCCCTTATCCCTCCTCTTATATACAGGATACCCGTCGTTGTCAACCGTTGTGCTTTCGATGCACCTCTTCGGAAAGTTTCTCGAACACTTAGATGCAACCATACACGGGCAAGTAGGGAAGTCTTTCCCACATGGACCATGTATCATATTATCCTTCACAATAGCATATAACAAAGGGTTTTCATCAGGATCGGGTATCTCGGCACTAATAATTTTCTCTACATTTGCGGCCACCGGGAATTTGTCATCACGATGTAGAAATATTAGAATATGAGCATGTGGCAACCCACGTTTTTGAAATTCATTAGTGTACGTGCCTGAACGATTAGCCAAAACAATCTTAGGTTTTTTATTCGTACGACATTAGGAAAAAACATGAATGGTAGTACTCGAAAGATTTATGTGTAACCTCACCTCCAATGACTCGTCCGAATATGTGACGATCTTTCAAGTCTTTCATTAATTTCGCCAGTTTCATCTTGAAAACACGACTAAGAATATCAGGTCGATCCTCCGGCCTCAATCCTCTTTTAGAGACAAATCTCATTATTTCTGTCCATTTTGGATTACATGTAAATGTAATGAACAAATATGGATACCCATACCACTTGCAAATGGTCATAGTATCTTCGAAATTACCTATAGTGTACCCATCTAATTGCAAAACCGACAAAGACATGAAAATACGACTCCCGGCAGAGGATGGTTTGGTTTCTCCACGGTCAACCGCATTCACAAGATTTTTATACGTTTTCGCACGAAGCAACGGTTGATTATGACGAAGAAATGACAACCTCTGCTACTCAACCATCATATAACCATCGACAATAAATTGTTGAAGTAATTAGCAGCTAACAAAAGAATTGGAGATTGAAGGAACGAAGATCTATCCTGAAGATGAAATGCAAGCCACTCTCTCATTGTTACTTGATTCCGTGGTTTTTTTTTCTTACTTCTGTTGAGAGAAGCTTCGCTGTGTAGGATTCCCAGCCTCCAACCGTCTTCGCCATGGGGAAACAACAAAGGATACTGGAGCGCTAAATATAAAGGGTGCAACTTGGATATACGCTGCAGTTCACTACTTTCCTTCTCAATAATAATATCCCTCTTTTCCACGGCATTTCCAATGTCTCCTTAAATAAGAACGACAACCTCAGAAGCTGTAGGATAGTTATATTTTCTCCCATCAGTTTCTCGTCTTGAAATAAGTCGAATAGAGACATCTCTTTCTATATCATCTGTTAATTTATCTCTCGCCATTATGAATCTCATAGCTAATATATTTTCGTCATCGATCATTCTTTGCAACAAACAAATTAGGTCATCGTTAAACCGTTCCGGATTATTTGGGCTGCAAAATATAAAACAATAATTACTCCGCAGGAAGGTTCTCATGAGGTGCAGTCTCGTATATTGTATTAAATTAGCAATAACATATAATTTGCATGTATACCTATGAGCATTCTTATGGTTTTGAACTTCTTCTTCTGTGTCATATATGTAAAGCTGACAAAACTTTGGAGTATTTCGATCCGGCGGCAACAAACTCCCGATGCGGTGGACGTTTTGGCCACTCATCCTAAAAGTATATGGTCCTCGACCCTGATTTACATAATTATCGATCTTTCCTCCCATTGACGTGAACGAAAACATCATATAGTAAGCTCGAATATTATCAATAAAGTTGTTGCTTAGAGGATGTCGCCGACTTAAAAGATCCAACAACAATTGAGGTGGTTGTTTAAGAAGAGGAAGAGTAATTTTGCCATCAGAACAACAAAATGAGAATGTAGGATGTAATGTATTCCTATCCTTACGTACTCGTTCTAAGTACCACAACATTGCACCGCATTTGTTACATGAAACGTCGGGGTCTCCAATATCCCAATATCCCAATATCCTTCAAGCTCTAAATCTAAAAATTAAAAAATTAATTAATTTTGAAAAAAAAAATGGGACGATATTTATGATTTATAAACGATTAGTGTAACAATAATAATAAATAATATGAAATTTTAAGAATTTAAACTTTCTTCATTAGCTCCCTTACTTGATGGATCATCATATTCTTCGCTTAAATTTCTAACCAAATCACTCACCAATCTAGCCACAGGATCGAGAGCTTGTTGACCTGAACAGCTTGGTCGGAAACTGGTACCTAAAAAATCAACAACAACATTGACAAACACTTTGACAATACCACATACATATTCAAGAACTAAAGCATCCCTTCAATTAAATAACATAAATAATATAAGAATTTAAACCTTCTTGTGGATTAACCCAACTCGATGAACTTTCGTTGGTTGGACTTAAGTCTCTGATCAACTCATTGACTAATCTTGTTACACAATCAGGTTCTTTTTTACTCGTACAACTTGGTCGAGAACTACTGCTGCTACCTACAAAATATGACATCAAACATTACATTAACATAAACGTACCTAATTGTTGAAAAATATTCCAAAATCGTTAAGCATAACTTAAATAACCCGCGGCTGTACAACTTGACGGTGTAATCGGGGTATCGAATGAACCATTCCCAAATTTCTTATTGCCATGTAATTCTTTTCTGTTAACTCTTGCCATCTTTGAACATAATGACGCAGGTAAGTTGTTATCATTTTCCGTAGATGGTGTAGAGGGGATAACTGGCCGGGTTGTCAATGTTGTTCGACATGCCCTTTTGTTACTATGGTTTGAGTCGCTACCTTCTCCTCTGACACGGGTGACTTAAAAGAAGACGGGATTATATAACATGAGACTAAATTAAAATGGGAAAATTTTAATTTTTAAATTTTTAAATAAATATGTAAAATTACTTAGAAAATTACCATTTATTATTGAAAAGTAGTAAATCATATTGAACTAAATGTACAAAAATACAAATGAAAATTAAAGCATATTATTTGAAATTGCGCCACTAAATAACAAAAGTAATCTACTATTAAGGTAAAATAAATTACCATTGGTGATATCGGACAATGGAACACGATTACCATATCTTGAATCTTGCGTTGTAGAATTAGATACAGGTTCAGACCGATTGTTATTAGCTACATGTATGGACCCAAATGAATCAGAAACACAATAGACCCAAATAAATGACCCACAACTAAACTAATATGCGGCCCACAGTTTCAGCCAACATTTGCCCAAATAAACGGACTCAGTTAAAAAAAACAATTCCGGCCCAAAACACATGACCTAAACCTATCCTATATACTATAAATAAAAGTCGACAAACAAACCCTAAAATTATTACACAAATTTCAGTCACTCATTCTCACTCTAAACTCTCACTGCCGCTCTCACTACCTCTCTCACTATACTCCTCTCTCATCTCAACTCTTTCCGTCTTCCTCTATAATTCCGATCATCATTTCCGTTAGCGGATCATTGTTATAGGCGTATTTTATTGAGCTTAGCATCAAATTTTTAATAGTTCTTATAATAACATGTTTAATATAACAAAGTCGCCGGATCTAAGGCGATTTGTTTAAATTTTTGCGTTTTTAAGTGCTTAAAGTTCCTTCTTTGTTAATAATGGTGTTAATCCATTTGATTAAATAGAAAAAGTAGTCATTTTTTTGGAGAAATGCATATGTATTATTCTCTAAAAATGTGATTTTCATTCATTTTTTCGGGGTTTTAAATCAAGTATTTAATTATTTTTTTGAAGTAGTAATTTTTTTCTAGACTGTTTGTAGTACTCCGTATTTATGAGTCTTTGGGTACTCTATCGAGTAGGCCTTACTCTGTCAAGTAAGGGTAAGTTGCGTTTTAGAAAAGTTTCTGACCTGTTGGGTACTCGATCGAGTAACTAGGATACTCGATCGAGTAAGGGGGTACTCGATCGAGTACCTTAGATACTCGATCGAGTAGCCGGTTTACAGGGAGTTTTTCTCGGATTTTGTTAATTATGCGATTAAGATATATAATCTTTCCGTCATCATTCTAAACACTTTTACAAAAACCTAATTTACCGTTAAAGAGAGAAAGCAAGTACGTTCTTAATCCTAATCGCATCGTTAGCAAATCCCGGAGTTTGGAAGGTCAGTTCTCATCGTTGGTTATACCGTTGAGATCCTTGCGTCGAGGGTAAGATCTATGTACTCTTTTTGTTGTCTTTCCTTTGATTTGGTTAAACCCTAATATAGGGATTTGGGGGTTTTTGAGTAGTATGTGATTTGGTAGCATTTGTATGTTGTATGATAGGAGGAGGTTTCGTAGAGGAAGCTTTTTGATACAGTTGTAGAGACCGTCTGATAATTGTGCTTTCCAGGTAGGATTTCCTACTCAGTATTAGTCCCATAATGGGATGATTGTTGATGTGTTGAGATTGATTGTTTGATATAGTAATTATATTATGACGGCTGTGATTGTGATTGTGATTGTCTGTCTATGGCTCTCGAGATGCGTTCTCGGCTGAGTGGGGTCACTTGCGGGAGTGGCTTCACGCCCTAGTTTCGCCCTTCGTGGAACCCGCTACGGAAGGAGATGTGCACATTAATGAACAGGGAATTCGCTCATTGTAAAGAGCGGGGATTTGGTGGGTACGGCTGTGGTCCCCCACTGGCAGGGCTGGTCCAGTGGACAGTCGATGATTGAGATTGTTTGGATTGGAGTGATTGTGTGTATATGACGGTTAAGCTGTCTGTTTATCTTATTGTGGATATATATTGAATTGTGTGATTAGTACTGACCCCGGTTGTTGTTTTGTAAACCTACGGTGATCCATTCGGGGATGGTGAGCAGATATTGAGCAGGTATGAGATGAGTACTGGGATAGCTGGGATTGCCACGATACGGTGATAGAAGTCTTCCGCTGTAGCTTAGTAGTTTCTTTACATTTCAGTTAGAACAGTAAACAGTCAGTTTGAGAACATGTATTATACTTTTGGTTTTGGTTTCGAGGATTGTAACCCTTCACTAAGTATTTCTATATAAACGTTGTTTATTTATTGTTTATTTGATTATCATTGCCTCGGGTAACCGAGATGGTAATATCTTCATACCTGAGTGGTCCTGGTAAGGCACTTGGAATATGAGGGTGTTACAAATGGTATCAGAGCAACGATCCTGAAACCTGTAACCAATGAACCTAATGAACATAGGGAGTTAATTAAAATGAACCCGGGGTAAAGGTTGTAGGAGCTAATGCAAAGGCTTGGGAGACGTCCTAAAGTCGCGAACTCGCCCTACAATTTTGAACCGGTCACATGGGGGGTGTATGTCAAGTCGTATGTGTTGTTTGTCAACTTGTGTGTGGATGTGATGAAGTATGCAGTAACTGTTGGATGTTTGCAGTAGAAAGTTGAGAATATGAAAGAAAGGTTGATGATATATGTAGAACTGTTGTTGGAATGAGAAGCATGATGGATGTTTACAATGTGGCGTTTAATTATATGATATAATGATTTCGTAGATCGTATGAAAAGATGCATAGCATTATATGCTTAGTTATGAAATAATGTTGGTTTTATAAAGTTTTTAGCATGTTAGCATATGATATAGCATGCGGGTAGCGTTTCTGAGTTAGCATGACTCGATCGAGTGAGACTGACTTGATCGGGTGAGTTTTTGACGATTTTGAGTCCAGAATCGTGTTTTTGGGCACTCGATCGAGTACCTTGGGCACTCGATCGAGTAGGGGGTCACTCAATCGATTAGCCTGGCTACTCGGTCGAGTATGTTAGATGTCAGAAGGTCTGTTTGGGGTCTGGAGTCGGGGCACTCGATCGAGTATAGTTGGCACTCGATCGAGTAGCCTGTTACTCGATCGAGTAGGTTTAGGCACTCGATCGAGTAGGGTCTGGGCAGCTTGTTTTCGTGTTTTCAGGTTTTGGTACGTATGTTTATATCCACCCCTTTTCTGGTATAGTTTCAAGATGCCGCCCAAGAAGAATGCTTTGTATGCGAGAGCTGAGCTTATGAATACAGATGATATCGTTAAGATGTTGGAGCATCAGGACGCTCTTACTGAGGCGTTAAAGAATGTGGGAAAGGATAAGGATAAAGATAAGGAGAAGGAGGTTGATCACTCTAAGATCAGCCTCTACATAGCAAGGTTTAACCCGAAAGAGTACAAGGGGGTTGGGGAGCCTAACCTTCTTGATAGCTGGCTGAGAGAGATGGAGAACATATTAGAATTGGTTCACTGTCCTGATGAGATGAGAGTGGAACAGGCTGCGTTTTATCTGAGGGAGGCAGCTGGCAAGTGGTGGGATACGGTGAAAGTGAGTGCTAAGGAGATATATACGAGCCAAGGTTTACCCGCTATACCTTGGGAAGAGTTTCGTAGGGCTGTGAGAAAAGAGTTATTACCGGAGCATGTGAGGAGTAAGCTGAGAGAAGAGTTTGACAGTTTTAAGATGACCGCTGAGATGTCTGTGGCTGAGTACTACAGGCAGTTCAATGACAAGTCTAGGTATGCTGAGGATATGGGTTTGAGTGAGGAGAATTTGGCGCTGAGGTTTGAGAGGGGGCTGACCACAAAGATCATGGACAAGTTACCCGTGGGAGTCCTTACTGATGTTAAGGAAGCGTATGAGAGGGATGGGAGAGCTGAGAGGTTGGTGGAGATGGCTCAGGAGAGGTTGGGTGGCGAGAAAAGAAAGTCTGAGAGCGAGGGTGGTGGCCAATCTAATCACAAGAAAGGCAACCACAATCAGTCTAGAGGGTTTTCTTCTGGGTCAGGGTTCAGTGCTGGGGCTTCCTTTGGGCGTGGCCGTGGAAGTGTTAGTGGTAGTTGGGGAGTGACCTGCTATAGTTGTGGTGGTGTGGGTCACAAGAGACATGAGTGCACAAGTGCACCGGGAACTTTCCAGAGACCTGCGCAGAGCTACGCGAGCAATAGACCGGCTGGGTCGTGGGCAAACCGGGGAAGTCAGAGCTACCAGGGTGGAGGCAACCGCAACGGCGGTAATTCTTATCAGAAAACACCGACGAACAACAACAACAATCAAGGGTCGGGTGCTAAGCTGACCACATCAGCTAGTACTGTCCAGGGAGGTGGACAGAAGACCAGTGGAAAGCTGTTCACGATGGAGAAGAAAACAGCTGAAGATGATGCGCACGTTATCACTGGTACTTTTCTTGTTAACGGTATTCATACCTTTGTTTTGTTTGATTTGGGGGCTTCTCAGTCGTTTGTATCTTCGAGTTATGTTAAACGGTTGGGTTTGAGAGTATATGAGTCAGTTAGTGAGAAAGTTTTTATACCTTCAGGCGAGTCTGTATCTTGTGGGAGGTTATATAGAGATGTATCTATGATAGTTGGGTGATGCGTGTCGTTCAACACCAAAAATAAATGCCAACAAGCCTATACTATAAATAGCTAAGGAAGTCGGGTCGAATCCACAGGGAGACTTTTCTATTAACTGTAGTCTAATCTGTCGGTCACAAACTGGGGGTTTTGAATTTGATGTTCTAACTACTAAAGTTTAAGGGGAAGAGAAATTAAGGGTAAAAGAGAAATTAAGGAGAAAAAGTAAATAAACTATCAGATAAAGAGAGATATGCCAGGATTTCGGTACGCCGTGTTCTACACACTATCGGAATAACTAGGTCCGTAAGTTTATTAGTAGGAAGAGCTAGGTTATCTCCTTTCGGTCTCAAACCCGACTATACCTTTCGGTCTAAAGTCGCCCTAAGGTCATCCTATTTGACTTTCGCCCTCATAGGAGTCAATTATCAGAACTAAGCAAGTCTACCCTTCCAATCTTTCGATCCAGGTCGGGGGTTAACTAAACAGACGGTCTCCTGCGTGCACTCATTTAACCGAACTACAAATAAATTGCTTAGACCTGATTCCTACCGCATAACTACCTTAGTAGTCGTCCTAACATGCTTCTAACACGGTTTCCCTCATCCCGGCATATAAAGGGATTAGCTACGCATGCTAATTATATTAACTAACACAACTAATAACGAAATGCTAACGGAAAACATGATGTAAAAATAGTATAAAGCAATGACGAGATTAGGGCAGGAATTAATAATGAAACTAAAAGAGCAAATGTAAAACATAAACAAGAGAAGAGATTGAAGGGAAGAATTATACTATATTAGCAAATCCGGCGTAAAGAACAACCAAATCCAAGATCGTAAAATTCCAAGTAATGAACAGTAAAAAGCAGTAAAATGTATGTGGAAAAATGAATGATAGGTCAAAGATAATGACCTAGCAACTCGTCTAATAGTTTTTATAACAAAACTCACGAGTTGTTTTATTAACCTACGGGCTTTAATAGCCCACGTAAAGGATTTCCTCTCGATCGAGAAGTTAAGGCTCTCGATCGAGCACAGGACATCTCGATCGAGCACAGGTCAGCTCGATCGAGGGCTTGAAAATTCGATCGAGCACAGGACAGCTCGATCGAAGGCTTGTGTTCCTCTGTGTTCTCTATCGACAGCCAAATGTGGTCGATCGAGATCTTCAGTCACTTCTCAGCTTCCGTAGTAGTTCTGACTTGCTTAATTTGGTTAACTTTTGTCTTCACGCTTTCCCATGCATGAGTCCTTCGTCCTCTTTTCCGTCCATCTTCCAGAGATGTTATCTCGAGGCCACTAAGGGTTGGTTTCCGCTACAAATATGCAAAATAGCAATAAAAGCACAAAGTAGCCTATTCGGGGTATAAAGTTACATAATATCACTCAAATACATAAAAATGCGTGCCAAAAGAGACCGTAAAAGTCTATATAATATGCACGCATCAAACTTCCCCAAATCAAACCTTTGCTTGTCCCCAAGCAAACTAAATCCAACTAAGGACCTAATGGAAAAGAGTAATTTTCAGAGCTAACTACTAGTCAATGCCAAACCGCTTTAATGCACAAAATCAACTACTGCTAAGCTCAAAGTAAGTGAACAAATTTATGCATATCATGGAATTATATTGGATGTTCGACCTTGCAAGACTCATAAATTTGGACTCTCCCGGTTCACTCTTCTCTCAGCAAAGCAAATGGTAAGTAAGAATATGTGTGCAGAGAAAGAAGAAATTGCAGACTCTCACCTAGACTGCGACCAACACAACATGTAATGCTAACTAACATGAGTAATGATTCAATCACCGTACACACGCAAAACCACCGTTCAAGGAGTATCACGTGCCGAACAATTGCATAATATGGATATGTGAGGCTCAATTGGTAAGAAGGGCAAAACAAATATGGAAATGTGAAGGTAAAATAGCCGAGCTAGAACCTAATCAAGACCATAATAAAATACATCCCACTCTTCCAATCATAAAAATAACTCAATGCCTTATAATTTGGCATATACAACACAAGAATCCATAAAGAAAGTACCTCGTAAAGTATAAATAAGCACGAGAGGTAAAGAATATATTTTTTTTCTTTCTTTCCAGCCATTTTTCTCTTCTCTTTTTTTTTTCTTTTTCACGATTTTTTTTTCTTTTTTTTTTCTTTTTGGTGGCTGACACAGGATGAACCCTCTCGATCAAGGAATGATGCCACTCGATCGAGAGGTTCCAACTCCAATCCACTCGATCGACCACATGGACATGTCGATCGAGGACTATTAGGACCATCAATGGCTCGATCGACCATATAAGCTCTCGATCGAGCACCAACTTCAGCGTACTCCAACATTTCTCATCAATACTGTAACACCCCCATACTCCAAGTGCCTTACCAGGACCACTCAGGTATAAGGATACTACTATCTCGGTTGCCCGAGGTACTGAATATCATAAGACAATAAAGAAACGTACTTTTAAAGTAATTATAGATTAAGCGATTACATGTTATAACCGAAACTAATAAAAGGAATTACAAGGTTCTCATACGGTCTACAGCTAAAACTATCAAAGCTACTAGACTTCGTCTGACACAGCGGAAGACTTCTAACTGCCACGTGATGACTCATCTCAGCTATCCCATACGCGTCATATCACACCTGCTCAATAACTGCTCACCACCCCCGAATGGATCACCACAGTTTTTAAAACATTTAAACGGGGTCAGTACTAATCACACAATTCAATACATATATCAACAATAAGATAAACAGACAAATTAACATCACACACACACACACCACCAACCAATTCCCATCATCTCAATCTTGACATCCCCTTTGGACCCGACCACGCCGATGGGGGGACCGCAGCCGTTCCCACCTAAGCCCCGCTCATCATACCGAGCGATAACCCTGTCCATTAATGTGCACATCCCCTTCCGTGGCGGGTTCCACGAAGGGCGAAACTAGGGCGTGAAGTCACTCCCGCAAGTGACCCCACTCAGCCGAGAACGCATCTCGAGAACCATCAACAACAATCACAACCACAAACACAGTACAATCATTATATCAAACAACCAAATACAACACATCACCAATATCCCATTATGGGACTAATACTTTGAGTAGGAAATCCTACAGGAAAGCACAACATCGAGACGGTATCAACGATTGTATCAAAAGTCTCTTCTACGAACCCTCCTCCTATCATATAACACATAGAGGCTACACATCACAAACTACACACAAAACCCCAATCTCTAAATTAGGGTTTAACCAAACTTAACAAAACATTATAAAAATTATATTAAAAGCTTACCCTCGACGCAGGGAACTCAACGATACCAACAACGACACGAACCGACCGTCGAACTCCGGAATTGCTAAGGATGCGATTAGGAAGATGAACTGGTTGCTTTCTCTCTTAAACGGGGTTTTAGGTTTTGTAAAAGTGATTTAAAACAATGACGACGAAGCTTAAATACCTTAATCGCATAATTAACAAAACCCGAGAAAACTCCCAAAACCGACACTCGATCGAGTACCCAAGGTACTCGATCGAGTACCCCTTACTCGATCGAGTACCCCACTACTCGATCGAGTACCCAACAGTCGAAACTATTTTATCTCGCAACTTACCCTTACTCGACAGAGTAAGGGCTACTCGATAGAGTACCCCAAGACTTATAAATACGGAGTATTACGGTCTTCCCTCCTTAAAAGGAACTTCGTCCCCGAAGTTCAACCCATACATAAAAACAACCATACGGACTCGACCAAGACACAACAACTTAGCTAAGGACTCAAGAACTCGACCGAACATAGAACATGAACTCTTAACACCCACTCCACCAACTATGTTTACTTCCACAACATGACTCACTATACCGTATCTACCACATATATATCTCTCACGATACCAACTCCATACATAACCAACTACCATCCTCTAATGTTGCTAGCTCCATAATATCATCAACTATCAAATCCAATACCAAGACACTCATAGACATCAAACGGGATGTTACATTCTACCACCCTTAAAAGGAACTTCGTCCTCGAAGTTTACTCACACTCGTAACCTCATCATCCAACTCACAATACTAGCGAAATATTCTCACACTCCTAAACATCACGCTACTACAAGCACGGTCATGACCTTTAATAAAATCACCCACAACACGAATCGATCTTTTATTCTACATTAAGACTCAACTTCCGAATATATTACCATATGTACAACCATCAAAATCTGTTTTATCGCATCCTACTCCTCTTAAGACAAATGTTACGTCCTCGTAACTCACTAATACCAAACCATATCTATATCTCATTACCCTCTGTACCACCACATGTCAAAGATGACCGTCTATAAACCAAACACTCACCATTCTTATATCCAAGGCTCCCATACATAAACATTTCCCATTCCTCAACTCATTCGGCAGCGCACCTAACCTATACCATAAACTCGTAGCAAATCACCATACCCACTCTTCATTATTACTGCCAAACAACATACCTCTCTACGTAAGGCACTTATCTCCCAGAAGCATAACTCACGGTCCGCACTCGTTACGTACACGCACACTAGATCCTCAAGTTCTTTCTTTCATTACCGCAAAATTCATACACAACTTAACATGACACTAATTTCCCCAACACCCTACACTCACTGTCTCAACAAAAGATTATGAACTACCTGCCGCTTTCAGCTCATTACAACACATGTTCCACGAATCATTTTCCATTACCATGTCTACCGATGTCTCATCTGAAAACAAGATCAAAATTACCGTAACAACCTCTCACAACCGTGTCCCATCAACAGATTATCACTATCCCATGACAACAACGAAACATATACAACTCTATTTCACATCATACTCTACCTCATTCCCAACTTAACCTAGTAAAGAAAACATGAATAAGCAAGACAACTGTCTATCAAAGACAAACCGACACTCGCAGAGCAATATCAAACAAAACAACAATCTATGTATAATCGGTATGTACTTTCAAAACCCGAATCATAATCATCCCGCCTACTCCACCACAACCGGTGACGGCATCACAACACCGCCACACCAACACCACACCGTAGTGCGAAAATACCCGCATCACGACACTATGTACCGTGCCCTGATCACCACCCGAGGCACCACAACCACACCGATAGACATCACAACTGCGCATACAATTCCCATAAATACGACTTAGCATAACTTCTCAGACAAGAAAAAAAAAAAAAAAAAAAAAAAAAAAAAAAAAAAAAAACTTACTCAAATCCACTTTATTAAATCACCACGCAACATATTATATGGATAAACAGATAAGCATCTCATGAACATCCTCTCTGCCATTTCCCGGAATACACATGTGTTATCAATACACATAAAATTATAACTAGCCATGTCAAATCAATCAAATTATTACCTTTTTGGATATCATTCAATTAAATTACCGTGTCCAACATATATATTACTGAAACATTCATAAAACAATTTTATAATTATCATACCATACCACTTTTTGTGAGGTCAGAACCTCACACAAACATTTACACATATCATAGACCCGTAATCACAACCAACTAGTCAATCCTGACCACGTAAGTCACCACTCGAAAAAGGTTACCTGCCGCCCGAGTTTAACTCATATGCCCCTCATAACATATTCCCCCATTCGCACAACCATCACTTCCTGCCAAATATAATCACACCTTCACCATTCAACTAATAGCGTCCGCCTCATCTAACCACATCTTATACCCTCTCACAATCATACACAACAATCAGGTCCCTACCAAATCCACCTCTTTAGAATTGCTACCTTTCTAATATTCCATCACTCATAGCCATTAGTGATTACACCACAATGCCACCGCTGCTCGTATATCAAATCTCTTACACTCATATCAAAATAACATGGTTTTTCTACCATTTTTGGTTAACATTGCAAATAACGAACATCAAACCCATCCACAAAATTACCTCAACATTATTCCCAATGCTATCTTATTTGTATTGTCATCCAACTCTCCACCAAATATCTCGTATCGTGCCAATACCCCACCAACTTCTTACTCCCTTAATTCCTCGAAACTCATTACCAATCATGTTGCCCTGAAACTCCTATATAACCTTTAGCTAACATCCTCGTGATACCATCACATATTTCGATGATTTCTTATCTTTATATCACATAGCTCAGGTGAACATTGTCCTCGACTTTACTTTTATCCTTCTTTTCTCTTTACACTCAATAATACCAATTAATAGTTCAACTCCTTATTCCTTCTAGCTAACTCTTTAGAAATCAAGGTTACCCCTCCGTTGCTCCAAAACTTAATTCCATTATTTTCTACCGACATCATCTCACTCTTTCTTACCATGGATCTTCTCTTATTATGCTATCACTCATACTTGCCACTAATCTATCCATAGAACCAACGTTTAATGTTCAAACAATTGCATCCCCCTTTTTACATCTCTAGAAGTCGAAATTCATTTAATACCGTTAATTACCCAAGGAAATCACACAGTAGTTTCATCTTTTAATAAACCAAACCTCCCAAACTCACTCATTGTCTACAAATACACCTCGCGACATGTCTCCACAAAGTTCACTATATATTACTCTTCTCAACCCCCTTTAAACGAACTTTCACTACATAAATCCATAACCCACACGACTCCTAACCATTTCCCTCCTTAACTCTTTACACATCTCAAGCTGCCACTATCCACATTCTTACTTTCAATCTTTTCATTCTCACGTTCATTATATTCACATCATCCCTTGTCTATATTCACTTATTTTTACATTACTCAACACACAATCATATCACTCATCCCGTCTCGCAAAACGTGCGCCATGCCTCAATAAACTATACCAATCTTCCTTTTCTTTTTCCACCATCTATCATAATCACATATAACTCATGTCCTCCCCACCGAACTCATACTCATCATAGTGCCACTCTTTACATCATAAGATTGGGTAACTTACGCTTCAGGACCAACACATACGTAAAACAATGCATAAAGAAGTAATACAACACCTTTGAATTAAACATAATATGCAACGAATGTCAAAAGACAAACATATGACCCGAAACACGCATATGACCTGCACAGACCCCACTCGATCGAGTACCAGAACCTACTCGATCGAGTTGAGGCTACTCGATCGAGTGCTCAACATGCTCGATCGAGTGCCCCGACTCCAGAACCCAAACAGACCTTCTGATCTCTGACTTACTCGACCGAGTAGCCCGACTACTCGATCGAGTGACCCCATACTCGATCGAGTGCCCGAGGTACTCGATCGAGTGCCCAAAAACACGATTCTGGTCAAAATAACGACAAGTACCCACTCGATCGAATCAAACCCACTCGATCGAGTCATGCAGACTCGTGAATACTACCCGAATGTTATCTCACATACCCTAACGTACTATGCATTCATTATTATTTCAACATTATGATTACAACTACGCATTCAAATCTGCGCGACTCCTCATACAATTAACAAAATAATCTACTTCGTGTTATCAAGTGCCACGTTATAAACAACCATCATGCTTTTCATCCAATTCGTTATATAAAACACATATCATTGAACCTCTATTCTTCATGTTACCACTTACCAAAAGTCAAACATTACCATCTATCATGCTCATTTAACATTCAACTTTCAATCATGTATTACCCGCATGTTTTAAATTTTCATAACTTTTCATAACACAAACCACACCCATACACTACAAATCCTATTTCCATGTTGCTAATACAACAACATTACAAATCCACTTCATCACACATCATCATATACGAACTACTTTCTTTTTCTACCATATCATTCATCATTCTCATATACTTTTCCAACGATTCCAACCAACATGTCAACCAACTATCATGCAACATGCTTTCAACAAACCATATACAGCACAATTAACATACACGTCGCACATATACACACGGACTCCACGTTCCCATACCATGTGGATCGCTTCGATATCATGGGGCCAAGATTTTGAAGTGAGGGCGCCTACTCACCCAAAACCTAGCATCAGCTAGGGCTCCCATTACACATACACCAGGTTCATTTTATTAGACTCCCTATGTTCATTATGTTCATTTGTTACAGTTCCAAAATCGTCGCTCGATACCATTTGTAACACCCCCATACTCCAAGTGCCTTACCAGGACCACTCGGTATAAGGATACTACCATCTCGGTTGCCCGAGTACTTGAATATCATAAGACAATAAAGAAACGTACTTTTAAAGTAATTATAGATTAAGCGATTACATGTTATAACCGAAACTAATAAAAGGAATTACAAGGTTCTCATACGGTCTACAGCTAAAACTATCAAAGCAACTAGACTTCGTCGACACAAATGAAGACTTCTAACGCCACGTGATGACTCATCCCAGCTATCCCATACGCATCATATCACACCTGCTCAATAACTGCTCACCACCCCCGAATGGATCACCACAGTTTTTAAAACATTTAAACGGGGTCAGTACTAATCACACAATTCAATACATATATCAACAATAAGATAAACAGACAGCTTAACTGTCACACACACACACCACCAACCAATTCCCATCATCTCAATCTCGATCGTCCACTTTGGACCCGCCACACGAGAGGGACCGCAGCCGTTCCCACCTAAGCCCCGCTCATCATACCGAGCGATAACCCTGTCCATTAATGTGCACATCCCCTTCCGTGGCGGGTTCCACGAAGGGCGAAACTAGGGCGTGAAGTCACTCCCGCAAGTGACCCCACTCAGCCGAGAACGCATCTCGAGAACCATCAACAACAATCACAACCACAAACACAGTACAATCATTATATCAAACAACCAAATACAACACATCACCAATATCCCATTATGGGACTAATACTGAGTAGGAAATCCTACCTGGAAAGCACAACAGTCAGACGGTATCAACAGCTGTATCAAAAGTCTCTTCTACGAACCCTCCTCCTATCATATAACACATAGAGGCTACACATCACAAACTACACACAAAACCCCCAATCTCTAAATTAGGGTTTAACCAAACTTAACAAAACATTATAAAAATTATATTAAAAGCTTACCCTCGACGCAAGGAACTCAACGATACCAACAACGACACGAACTGACCGTCTGAACTCCGGGAATTGCTAAGGATGCGATTAGGAAGATGAACTGGTTGCTTTCTCTCTTAAACGGGGTTTTAGGTTTTGTAAAAGTGATTTAAAACAATGACGGCGAAGCTTAAATACCTTAATCTCATAATTAACAAAACCCGAGAAAACTCCCCGTAAAACCGGACACTCGATCGAGTACCCAAGGTACTCGATCGAGTACCCCCTTACTCGATCGAGTACCCCAGCTACTCGATCGAGTACCCAATAGGTCAGAAACTATTTTATCTCGCAACTTACCCTTACTCGACAGAGTAAGGGCTACTCGATAGAGTACCCCAAGACTTATAAATACGGAGTATTACAAATACTCACTCCAACAGTACAAAACGAGCCATAAACTGTACAAATACAACAATTTCCTCTACTACTACCTAGCTCGGCATAATGGTAGGCTAAGTATGGGATGTAGTTAAGGGCAACTGGCAGATATGGCTTAATGTGGAGTTAATGGGGCAAAACGAGAAAAGGGGAGGTGCAATAGTTCTCAAAACACGTGATACCGACCACAAACCCATGCGTGCAGGCAAAAAGAAATCAAAACTCATATACATGCAATACAATGAAATGTGGGGAGTAACTACTCTCAATTCCTATGAAAACTGGTCATGAATGTCACCAGTTATGGCTCTATATCTCAGAATATATAAGTAGTTTGCCAAAATTACGAGTCAAGTCTAATAATCCGTAGTAAATTCCACAACAAAATTTGAGAAATCACTTTTAATTCTTGCTAAGCAGCTGTGAAAAGGCAAGGAATGGCATATTTGACCAATAGCGCAATGTCATCATTAAAGAACTCCAATCCGACTCAACTATATGCAAAATTAAACGTGATATTTTTGATTTTTTTTACGAAATATTCATTTTTTTTTTTTGGATATTTGTATGAAAAGCAAAAGCATAAAGCAGTAAACGTGAATGCAAAACAAAATGCAAATGCAGACGCAAAAGGATGCATATACCCTCCCCAAACCAAAACAGACAATGTCCTCATTGTCTTCACAACTAACTAACAGCAGCAAAATGGGAGACGGGGTACGCAAACCTAATACATGCTCCTAAAATACAATAAATAAATACAAAGATGGAAAAATAAAGGAAGACGGTACTCACAAGACGGCTTCCCCAAACCAGCAACAAACTAGGGGAACCTCTAATTGTCATCTCCAGCTACATCCTCCGCACCTGGCGTAAATGGGGGGTCCCTTTCCTCCTCTCTGGCGGATCGTCGTGCCGCCTGCTCAGCCTGCAACCGCAACTCTCGGGCTACCGATGTCTCCTCCGCCTCGTCCTCTGAGTCAGAAGGGAGTGGAGGGTACCCACCCTCTGGGTATCGGTAGAAAGAGGGATGCGGCCACCCCTCTGGAATCGGTCGCCGTGCTCGGATGTGGAACTCGTAGATCGGGAAGTAGGCAAGAGCCTGATCCCGTCTCATCTCCGAAAGGTACCTGCACATATCCCGAAGCAAGGCATCACGACGCCCTTGGTCCATGACCTCGGGCGCCACTAAAGCAGGAGGGCAAACAAAATTGGCCGGCATGGCCGATCCAGAAGGAGTGGGGGTAGGTGAAGGCGTGGGCATGGGCGTGGGGCCAGCCTGAGCCTGAGTCTGAGCCTGAGAGCAAGAAGGGGCTCCGGCCTCCCGCTTCCTCTTCTTGGAAGAGGAGGAAGTAGGGGTGAAGGTAAGGTGGTAGGTGGGTGGAGGCGGCCTCGCTCCCTCAGCAGCAGTCGGGAGCGGTAAGAGTGGAGGAAGGGTAGGGCACGGCAAGGTAACAGACGTGGAACCACAAATCTTCCACGTCCTCGCGCCCTTCTTCTTTGGGAACCAGGCAAAGTCAACCATGGCAGCCAAGTCAAGGTAAGCCTGCTTATGAGGCGCAGTAAGTCCAGGCTCAGAGGGGTAAAGATGGCGGGCTATCCTAGTCCCTAGCCCGCCGCAGACAACAGAGGTCTTGACCTTCTTCCCAATTCCGTTCCAATGCTGAGCTACCAAATAAGCAATGTTTAGAACAAACGGGGTACCGTAGTCAATGTTGAGGTACCCCGCGAGAATTGCTAGCTTAGTGTTGGTCACGTTATTGGGCTCAGGTCGCCCAAAAATGGTCTCTCCCATAAGTCGCAGGAAGTAACGGGGAGCAGGTAAGTGTACGTGGGCTCCTCTACGCGCGGGGTAAGGGGTGTGAGAAAGTGCAGCCCAAAGCGGCTGAAGGATATCCCGAGGCGGCTCGATGGGGCCGTCACTAACGAGGCCTAGAACCTCCCCAAACCTGGCCAAAGTCCAATGGTGCGACTCATTGCGGAGTCAGAAGTGAATGCAAGGACTAGAGTGGTTGGAAGCGTAAGAGTCGGTGTCAAAAGAGTAGGAGCTGAAAAACTCGTATGTAGGGATACGAATAGCAGCTTCCTGCAAGGTAATCAGACCCGACATACCCGTCCCATTCAACAAACTACAGACCTCCTCATAAATTCCTAAGGTCTCAAGGTCAGTCCGTGCAATGAAACGGGTAGAGGAGAGAGAGCAACGAAGTAAAGCGGATAACCGAGTTCGGTGATCCGAGGAAGCGAAACGTACCGTGGGCAACTCCGGTAAAGGAGTAAGAGCGGCCTCTCTCGTAACAACAGCCCCAGAAGAGCTGGAAGTAATGGCTAGCTGGCTAGCCGGCTGACTCGGCCTAGGCGGCAGTATACCAGGTTGCGGAAATCGAGGCGTGGCTCCTCGACCCAGCATAGAAAAGGGCCTGGCAGGAGCAGAGGCAGCAGGTGTCACCTCTCCCACAGCCTTGGCTTGTGTGCCCTCGGTGGCGGCTGTGGGTTTCTCCGTCACTTTGGAGTAAAACAAGCGGAGTCTGCGGTGAGTGGTAACCACCGGAGTAACGATACCAACAGAAGGAGCAGCCGTCTGAGCACTAGCAGCGGTCTCAGGTACGGTCTCAGTGACGGGGATTTCTTTACTGGAATCCATAACTACAATAGCATCAAGACTAATAATTAAAATACAATTTCAATTTGGAAAATTCGACCTAAACAACCACATAAACCCTAAATCACGAAAAGGGAATGGGGATTGCAATTAATTGAATGAGAAGAGTAAGGTCGAACTTACTTGATGCTAGAATACCCACAAAGCTCAATTAATCAAAACAATAAGCACAAATTCGAAAAATTCGAATTGATAAACCCTAAAAACCCGAAAATTCTAATTAATCGAAAAAGATGGAGTTTGGGAGAGGGCTTTTGATTAATTTGGGATGGTAATTATATGGGTAAATTATTGTAGAAGGATTTTGGGCAAGAAAAGCCAATTTTGCAAGGTAATTAAGCAATTGAAAGATGCAGGAATGAAGAAATTGGGGTCGAGTAAAATAAAGAAGACGATCGAGAAAGAACTCCCTTTATATACCCGTGGAGCTTCTCGATCGAGATTCAGGTCTCTCGATCGAGAGCTTTAGCTCTCAGATCCTCTCGATCGAGTTAATTCATACCTCTCGATCGAGAGGTGGCTGTCCCTTGACCTTCCTCTTACACGATCGAGATTGGATTCCCTCGATCGAGATCTTTTCCTTCTCAAATCCCCTCGATCGAGATCTGACTCCCTCGATCGAGCTCTTTTCCTGCTAGCACGCATATTAATGTATCATCTTTTGAGTGCGGCTTCCTGTACCTGCAAAATTGATAGTAAAAATATCCCAAAATGCCAGCAGATTGTCTACAGTCCACAATTGTTTTCTACGCTAAAATTGTCTATAGTCTAAGTGTCTAACGCAATTAAAGAAGTTTTAAAAACAATAAAAGAAATTCAAAAATCTATTGTCTATTACAATTTGCACAGGGTTGCAAACCCGGCTAATGCTCAATTAAGTCTTTCAGGCCTCTGCTAGGCCTCTGGCTAACGGAGTTACCCTCAGCTGCGGTAACTTCCAACTTTCTTCTCCAAACGTAAGTACCACTTTCCGACGAATGTCCCAACTTGATTTCTTCCGCAAGAATGCGTGTCACATTGCCACCATCACCCTCTCCCATTCCAACATTGGAGCTCATTTTGCCTTGGTCGAGCGCCAAAGCTCCCCATCCAGGTCCTGTACAAGTAACAACAATAGCACTATCCTCCTTATCGCTCTCATTCCGAGGCGGAGGTGTAAGTGTAGCAGGTAGAGTAACAACACGTGGGGGCCTAACATCAACAACGGGGATGGAAGGTGACTCGATCATGGGTGGCGTAACAACACCAACCGCAGGAATAGCATGACACTCCAAAACACGCATAGAACCCCTATGAGTAGCGGGTTTAGCGAAAACCAATTCCTCACCACCGACATTAAACGTAAGAGTGCGCATCCCGACATCTATAACCGCTTGCGCAGTGTGCAAAAACGGTCTTCCCAAAATAATTGGGGTGTGATTATATTCGGGTATGTCTAGCACGACAAAATCAACAGGAATAAGAAATCTTCCTATTTGCACAGGAATATCTTGCAGCACTCCTAAAGGTCGTGACAAGGTCCGATCAGCTATCTGGACCGTCATATTAGTGCAATGGAATTTAGTGAATCCTAATCGTTTGGCTAGAGACAAGGGTAACACGCTAACACTTGCTCCTAAAGCACACAATGCATTATCGATTAATTGAACTCCAATGTGACACGGTATCGAAAAACTACCAAGGTCAGCAAGCTTAGGTGGGGTCCTATTTTGGAGGTGTGCAGAACACCCCTCCGTCAGGGCTACTGTCTCAACATCATCTATGGTCCTTTTACGCGTTAATACTTCTCGCATAAATTTTAAGTATGAAGGTACCTTTTTCAGCAGCTCGATAAACGGAACACTTACGTTCAACCCTCGCACAAGTTCACCGAAACGAGCGAATTCAGGCTCCGTCTTCTTGACCCTCTTCAAGCGCCCTGGATAGGGAGCATCTTCAATAGGAGCTCCGTTATGCGTGTCACGAATCAAAGCGTTATTAATCATACGCTTGCTCATTGGCCTCGATCGACCACTTTCCTCATTAGCATCTCTCGATCGATCATAACTTTCACTCGATCGAGAGACTTCATCAGCAACAGTGCTCGATCGAGTAATAACAGCCTCTCGACCGAGCTCTATTTCTCCATTTCCTCTCGATCGAGGAACAATAACCTCTCGATCGAGAGCTGTCATACTATCAGCAGCAGTAGCATTGGAATTCGTGCCAGAAACGTCAGCACCAGCAATATCAGCATCAGAATAAGTCAGTCCGCTCCTTAATGTTATCATATTCAGCGTTTCTTTCCTCTTTTCAATTTGAGAAGGCAGTTGTCCGGGTTGCCTCGTGGATTGATTTGCGGCGACTTGAGCTATTTGGGACTCAAGCAATTTGATAGTAGCATTGGTTGCTTGGTCCGACCTACTCACTTGTGTAGCGAGAGCTTGAATCATGGATTTCAGCTCTCCTACTTCTGAAATTCCTCCAGATGAAGAACTCCCTTGCTGCGGATTTGGAAATTGCAGTGGCTTTTGATAACTTTGCTTATGCGGTGGCACATAAGCTTGTTGCTGCGGTGGGGGAGTAGGATTAAGGACATTTTGACTCGACCATCGCAAATTTGGATGGATATAACCCGAATTATACCCTTGACGGTACTGCTGGAAAGAAAAGACTTGCTCCCTATCAGCAAAACAGTCAATAGCAACGTGCCCCAGCTCACCGCATCTTTCACAAAGACTCGTATCGTCTTTCTTCAGCATGTGAACCGTTTGTTGACTCTCTGGAGACTGCATCTGCAATCGGTCAAACCTAGCATTAATCTTATCGAACTTAGCATCCATATCTTCACATTCGATATTAGCTATCGTCCGTGTACCACTCCGCGGATTCCCATATTCTGCGGTGTGATTAGCCATTTCCTCAATAAGCTTCCAGCCCTTATCATCATCAACCTCGCGCTGGAATCTCCCATTGGCTGCAGCATCTAAAATAGCTCTATGATCATCATACAACCCATTATAAAATTGGTTGCACAAAAACCACTGTTGGAATCCATGATGGGGTACCGATCTCCGTGATACCTGCTGCCTCTCTATCCAAGTCCGTCAACCATTCCCTCGCATTATCGGTCAGAGAAAAAGGAAAGAGAACTTCCTTTATCTTGTCTTGGGTCACTCCCTTGGATGTAGGGATGGACGAACAATAATCAGCAAATCTTTCCATATGTTTCCTAGGATCCTCGCCCGGGACCCCCCCGATACAAATTCCGTTCGACCAAATTGATGTAGGATGGCCGAATGTCAAAGGTATTGCCGTCCTCATCGGTGGACAACTTGAACCCCTTCGGAATATAGTCGTGATGGCTCCGAATGACTTGCGATATTAGTCATTTTGACTGGAATAATAGTCTCACGAATAGAAGTTTCCTCGATAACCGAACTGTCAGAAGTACTCAAGACTTCCTCCCGACGAACTCTTTCTAACTCCCTTTTTCTGCGTAAAAAGGATCTTTCGGGTTCAGGATCAGCCTCAACTAATTCACCCCTACGAGACCTGCGCATACACAGCTAAAAGGAAGTAAATAAGAACAGCCTTAAGGAACTAAAATTCCTTAAGACAAGACAGAAATAAACAATACAAATAATAAAAATTCCCTCTCCGGCAACGGCGCCAAAATTTGATGCGTGTCGTTCAACACCAAATTTAAATGCCAACAAGCCTATACTATAAATAGCTAGGGAAGTCGGGTCGAATCCACAGGGAGACTTTTCTATTAACTGTAGTCTAATCTGTCGGTCACAAACTGGGGGTTTTGAATTTGATGTTCTAACTACTAAAGTTTAAGGGGAAGAGAAAATAAGGGTAAAAGAGAAATTAAGGAGAAAAAGTAAATAAACTATCAGATAAAAAGAGATATGCCAGGATTTCGGTACGCCGTGTTCTACACACTATCGGAATAACTAGGTCGGTAAGTTTATTAGTAGGAAGAGCTAGGTTATCTCCTTTCGGTCTCAAACCCGACTATACCTTTCGGTCTAAAGTCGCCCTAAGGTCATCCTATTTGACTTTCGCCCTCATAGGAGTCAATTATCAGAACTAAGCAAGTCTACCCTTCCAATCTTTCGATCCAGGTCGGGGGTTAACTAAACAGACGGTCTCCTGCGTGCACTCATTTAACCGAACTACAAATAAATTGCTTAGACCTGATTCCTACCGCATAACTACCTTAGTAGTCGTCCTGACATGCTTCTAACACGGTTTCCCTCATCCCGGCATATAAAAGGATTAGCTACGCATGCTAATTATATTAACTAACACAACTAATAACGAAATGCTAACGGAAAACATGATGTAAAAATAGTATAAAGCAATGACGAGATTAGGGCAGGAATTAATAATGAAACTAAAAGAGCAAATGTAAAACATAAACAAGAGAAGAGATTGAAGGGAATAATTATACTATATTAGCAAATCCGGCGTAAAGAACAACCAAATCCAAGATCGTAAAATTCCAAGTAATGAACAGTAAAAAGCAGTAAAATGTATGTGGAAAAATGAATGATAGGGCAAAGATAATGACCTAGCAACTCGTCTAATAGTTTTTATAACAAAACTCACGAGTTGTTTTATTAACCTACGGGCTTTAATAGCCCACGTAAAGGATTTCCTCTCGATCGAGAAGTTAAGGCTCTCGATCGAGCACAGGACATCTCGATCGAGCACAGGTCAGCTCGATCGAGGGCTTGACAATTCGATCGAGCACAGGACAGCTCGATCGAAGGCTTGTATTCCTCTGTGTTCTCGATCGGCAGCCAAATGTGGTCGATCGAGATCTTCAGTCACTTCTCAGCTTCCGTAGTAGTTCTGACTTGCTTAATTTGGTTAACTTTCGTCTTCACGCTTTCCCATGCATGAGTCCTTCGTCCTCTTTTCCGTCCATCTTCCAGAGATGTTATCTCGAGGCCACTAAGGGTTGGTTTCCGCTACAAATCTGCAAAATAGCAATAAAAGCACAAAGTAGCCTATTCGGGGTATAAAGTGACATAATATCACTCAAATACATAAAAATACGTGCCAAAAGAGACCGTAAAAGTCTATATAATATGCACGCATCATTGGGCAAGTTGATTTACCTGTAGACTTGCTAGAGTTTCCTTTTGACGGTTTTGAAATGATAGTTGGGATGGATTGGCTGGGAAAGTATAAAGCTAAGATAGACTGTTATCAAAAGAGAGTGTCTTTAAGAGGTCCTAAGGGTGTTAGTGTGTCTTATCGTGGATTTCTGGTCAAACCCAAGGTTAAGTTAATTGCAGCTGTTACCTTGAAGTCTTATCTAAGGAAGGGATGTCCTTTGATCTTGTGCCATGTGAGAGATGACCGGATAGAGAGTCCGACAGTTGACCAGATACCAGTGGTGGGGAAGTTTGAGGATGTGTTTCCGGAGGAGATTCCAGGGTTGCCACCGAGGAGAGAGATAGATTTCACAGTTGAGTTGAAACCGGGAACGGGGCCAATCTCTAAGGCACCGTACAGGATGGGCCCTAAGGAGATGGAGGAGCTTAGGAAGCAGTTAGATGATTTGATAGAGAGGGGATACATTAGACCAAGTGTATCGCCGTGGGGTGCACCAGTTCTTTTTGTGAAGAAGAAAGATGGGAGTTTGAGGTTGTGCATAGACTATAGGGAGCTGAACCGAGTGACAGTGAAGAACAAGTATCCTTTGCCAAGGATAGATGATTTGTTTGATCAGTTGAGTGGTGCATCAGTCTTTTCCAAGATCGATTTGAGGTCGGGGTACCATCAGGTGAAGATTAGAGAAGTGGACATACCGAAAACAGCTTTCACGTCGAGGTATGGCCACTATGAGTATGTAGTGATGCCGTTTGGGTTATCTAATGCACCGGCAGTATTTATGGATTTGATGAATAGGATCTTCAGACAGTTTTTGGATAAGTTTGTAGTGGTGTTTATCGATGACATCTTAGTCTACTCCAAGACTAAGGAGGAGCATGAGGAGTATCTGAGGATTGTGTTGCAGACTTTGAGGGAACATGAGTTATATGCTAAGTTATCCAAGTGTGAGTTCTGGTTAGAGAAAGTTGCTTTTCTGGGGCATGTGATATCTAAGGATGGGGTAGCTGTGGATCCGGCAAAGATTGAGGCAGTGACAAAGTGGGAAGCACCAAAGAATGTTCTTTGAGATCGAAGTTTCTTGGGTTTAGTGGATACTACGACGACGGTTCGTGAAAGATTTCTCCAAGATAGCTAAACCTATGACAGCGTTGATGAGAAAAGAGAACAGGTTTCGTTGGGATGAGAGTTGTGAGACGGCGTTCCAAACATTAAAGGAGCGTTTGACCACAGCTCCCATCTTAGCATTACCTGATAGGATTGAGAACTTTGAGGTTTATACAGATGCCTCAAAGAATGGGTTGGGATGTGTGTTGATGCAGAACGGTAAGGTGATTGCTTATGCTTCTAGGCAATTGAAGCCTTATGAGGAGAACTACCCTACCCATGATCTGGAGTTGGGTGCGGTGGTGTTTGCTCTCAAGATTTGGAGACATTGCCTTTATGGAGCAATCTTTAAGGTATTTTCTGATCACAAGAGTCTCAAGTATATTTTCACTCAAAAGGAGTTGAACATGAGACAGAGGAGGTGGATGGAGCTGATTGGCGATTATGACATGGAAATTATCTACCATGAAGGGAAGGCCAATGTAGTTGCTGATGCTTTGAGTAGGAAGAGTGTACATTCTTTGTGTACAACTCTATCTTTGATGAGGCTGAGAGATGAGGTAGCGAGGTTTGGGATTCATATGATGCAGAAAGGAGATGCCATAGGTGATATGACAGTGCAGCTTGAGTTTTATGATGATATTCGAGGTAAACAGGCTTTAGATCCTAAGATGGTTGAGTGGAGAGCTAGAGTGGAGAAAGGGACAGTGTCTCGATTCTCTATTCACACAGATGGTAGTTTGAGATATGACGGTAGGTGGTGTGTCCCTAATGATGAGGAGTTGAAAAAGACTATCATGACAGAGGCATATAATACACCATATTCAGTTCATCCAGGTGGAGATAAGCTATACAAGGATTTAAAGAATACGTTCTGGTGGCCTGGGATGAAGAAAGAGACAGCTGAGTTTGTGGCCCGTTGTTTGACATGCCAGAGAGTTAAAGGGGAACAGCGACGACCACAAGGTAAGATTCAATCTTTAACGGTACCTGAGTGGAAGTGGGAATCCATTTCCATGGATTTTATCGTGGGTTTGCCAAAGAGTCAACAAGGTAACAACATGATATGGGTAATAGTGGATCGACTGACAAAGTCAGCTCACTTTGTTCCAATGAAAGATACATGGACTAAAGCACAATTGGCTATGGCCTATCGAAAGAACGTGCTTAAGTTACATGGAGTCCCTAAGGACATAGTGTCTGACAGAGATGCGAGGTTTATATCACGGTTTTGGAAAGAGTTGCAGGAATCGTTGGGAACAACTTTGAAGATGAGTACAGCATTTCATCCTGCGACAGACGGACAGACTGAGAGAACAATCAAGACTCTTGAGGATATGTTGCGAGCTTGTGTGATGGATTTTGGTGGTAGCTGGGAACAGAGGTTGGATTTGATAGAGTTTTCTTACAACAACAGCTATCACACTAGTATTGGTATGGCACCGTTTGAGGCTTTGTATGGGAGGAGATGTAGGAGTCCAATTTGTTGGGACGACAGTGCTGAGGCAGTGGTTTTAGGACCATATATGGTACATGAGATGGTGGAGCAGATCAAGATGATCAGGGAACGGATGAGAGCAGCTCAGGATAGGCAAAAGAGTTATGCAGATCTACATCGTCGGGATATAGAGTTTCAGGTTGGGGACAAGGTTCTTTTGAAAGTGTCTCCTATGCGTGGGGTTATGAGATTTGGGAAGAAAGGCAAGCTGAGTCAGAAGTTTATCGGGCCTTATGAGATTCTAGAGAGAGTTGGGGAAGTTGCATATCGTCTGGCTTTACCAGCTGCGCTAGAGAGAGTGCATAATGTGTTTCATGTATCGCAGCTGCGGAAGTATGTGAGTGATCCGTCACATGTGTTAGAGGCAGAGAGCTTAGAGCTAGATGAGTCTTTATCATATCTTGAGGTGCCTAAGCAGATTCTTGACCGAAAGGTTAGGAAGACTAGGAGTGGTGAGACAGTTTTGCTTAAGATCCTTTGGTCTAACCACGAGACCGAGGAAGCTACATGGGAGGCAGAGGATGCCATGAGAGAGCGTTACCCTTTCCTTTTTGATCAGGTATGTTTGGTTACGAGGACGTAACCTTGTTTCTTTTAGGGGGGTAGGAGATGATCGCAAAGAGTTTTTAAGAGTTTTTGTACCCTTTTGTATGTTGTGTCGGTATGGTTGTCGGGATGAGTGGAGTTAGTAACATGTTTTATGTTGAGTTTTGTTTTGGTTGTTGAGTCGGGAGTGCGTAGTATGAGTCTTTGTTTTGGTTGTGGTTTGAACTTCGAGGACGAAGTTCTTTTTAAGGAGGGATGACTGTAATACTCCGTATTTATGAGTCTTTGGGTACTCTATCGAGTAGGCCTTACTCTGTCGAGTAAGGGTAAGTTGCGTTTTAGAAAAGTTTATGACCTGTTGGGTACTCGATCGAGTAACTAGGATACTCGATCGAGTAAGGGGGTACTCGATCGAGTACCTTAGATACTCGATCGAGTAGCCGGTTTACGGGGAGTTTTTCTCGGGTTTTGTTAATTATGCGATTAAGATATATAATCTTTCCGTCATAATTCTAAACACTTTTACAAAAACCTAATTTACTGTTAAAGAGAGAAAGCAAGTACGTTCTTAATCCTAATCGCATCGTTAGCAAATCTCGGAGTTTGGAAGGTCAGTTCTCATCGTTGGTTATACCGTTGAGATCCTTGCGTCGAGGGTAAGATCTATGTACCCTTTTTGTTGTCTTTCCTTTGATTTGGTTAAACCCTAATATAGGGATTTGGGGGTTTTTGAGTAGTATGTGATTTGGTAGCATTTGTATGTTGTATGATAGGAGGAGGTTTCGTAGAGGAAGCTTTTTGATACAGCTGTAGAGACCGTCTGATAATTGTGCTTTTCAGGTAGGATTTCCTACTCAGTATTAGTCCCATAATGGGATGATTGTTGATGTGTTGAGATTGATTGTTTGATATAGTAATTGTATTGTGACGGCTGTGATTGTGATTGTGATTGTCTGTCTATGGCTCTCGAGATGCGTTCTCGGCTGAGTGGGGTCACTTGCGGGAGTGGCTTCACGCCCTAGTTTCGCCCTTCGTGGAACCCGCCACGGAAGGGGATGTGCACATTAATGAACGGGGAATTCGCTCATTGTAAAGAGCGGGGATTTGGTGGGTACGGCTGCGGTCCCCCACTGGCAGGGCTGGTCCAGTGGACAGTCGATGATTGAGATTGTTTGGATTGGAGTGATTGTGTGTATATGACGGTTAAGCTGTCTGTTTATCTTATTGTGGATATATATTGAATTGTGTGATTAGTACTGACCCCGGTTGTTGTTTTGTAAACCTGCGGTGATCCATTCGGGGATGGTGAGCAGATATTGAGCAGGTATGAGATGAGTACTGGGATAGCTGGGATTGCCACGATACGATGATAGAAGTCTTCCGCTATAGCTTAGTATTTTCTTTACATTTCAGTTAGAACAGTAAACAGTCAGTTTGAGAACATGTATTATACTTTTGGTTTTGGTTTCGAGGATTGTAACCCTTCACTAAGTATTTCTATATAAACGTTGTTTCTTTATTGTTTATTTGATTATCATTGCCTCGGGTAACCGAGATGGTAATATCTTCATACATGAGTGGTCCTGGTAAGGCACTTGGAATATGGGGGTGTTACACTGTTACTTTTGATTTCATGTTCATTTGATCTTAAACTATTAGGTCTAATGAGTATTAAATCTGAGGCTTTTTTTTTTCTTTCAATTTTATAATTTTTAAGTGCTCAAAGTTACTGATTTGTTCATAAGGGTGTTAATCCATTTGATTACATAGAAAAAGTACTCCTTTTGGGAGGATTACATATGTATTCATCTATAAACAAATGGGTTTTCCTTATTTTTTCAGTATGTATTCAATTGTTTCATTTTTTTTTGAGAAAGTAAAACATTTATAGATTGTAACTTGGGTGTTGATTTTCATTTGATCTTAAACTCCTAGATCTAGTGAATATAAGGTGAATATACTATTAATTTTTCTGATTAATTGTTTTACATTTTTCGTGTTTTATTTTTATGCTCATTTATTCGAGTATAAATGATAAATGATGATTTATATTTTGAACATGCAGAGACAAATCCAAGTTATGGCCGTATGAGCCATGGCCGAGGCTAGCTTTGTCAGAATAGTTGAAACTAAAGTATTAAGTTAAACAAAGATCTGTGATTGGCATGGAGGTAACACATGAATACTGAAGTGCTCCCTTTCATTACTTGTTCACGCTGGAGTTTTATATTTTTGATGTTTTTTTTTGTTTAATTATTCTAGTATAAATGAAAAATGTTATTTTGAACAGGCTGAGACGAAGCAATGCTCTTGTCGAATTCAAATATCATCATATACTACATCCCATTAGGAAGGTGATTATATTTTTTTAACAATCATTTTTGTCAACACTTGGGATAGTGTAATATGTTAAGTATTTAGTTGAATGGTTTGCCAAAAATCAATTGTTTACAATTGCTTCTACTGTGACCTGATTACATACAGTAAGAAGTCAATTTTGCGAGTATGGTTTTCTAAAAATCAATTTTGCTTCTACTGTGAGCTGACTATAAATCAACATAGATGATCAACACTCTATGTAATCAATTTTTTTTCTTTCTGCGTTTCAAATTAGTCAAATATGTTGAAGGCTGATAACCCAATTTGATTACTTAGAGAAAGAAGTCAAAGTTGTTTATTTGTTAATAAGGGTGTAAATCCCATTTGATTTGAGCCGTTTTTTTTTTCTGAGACGAAAATTGTAAATCTTTTAGAAATTGTATTTTACTGAAACTATAATCAGATTATTATTATTGCATTATTCATGTTTGTTTTCCCCAATTTATACGGACATTGTCGATGTAGCAAAGTTATTTGTACTGCTTCTCACATTTTTCATTGTTTCTTTGTTTTGAGAACTCGGACATTCTTTGTTTAATTGTTTTCCATGATCTTCAACCTTGTATTTTCTTCAATTTAGGCTAATTCTTTGAATGAAAATGAGTATTTTAAATACTCATTTTTTTGGAATATTTCATTAATTCATGTCGTTGCATAATAATTTATTTTTATGTTGGTTTAATAAGTTTTTAATGTATTTTATAGGTAAATTATTTGGCTTAAATAAAATATTTGGATCCTGATCTTACCAGAACTCCTACTAATCTCAGATACCCTTTTATTAATTTTTCTGATTAAATCCCTAAATTTTTTTATTTCTTATTTTTTACATGGTTTGAGGTTAAGTACCATAACCGTATAATGAAAAGTTTATAAAAATAAACAATCTTGTGCAGTGATCTTTCGACAGCCAGTGTATGCATCCGACCCGAATACAACCAAATAAAGATAAGTATCAAATTTACCTTTTTTGATTCTCCTGCTTTTTCTGGTTTCGTTGTTCTGAGAAGTCGAACTTTGATTGTTTTCCATGATATTCAACCCTCTATTTACTTCAATTCCTTTGTAGTTTCAACCAGGGTTCAATTCCTTTGTAGTTTCAAGTTTCAACCTTGTACAATAGAGTGCAGTTTAACCTTAATGTAGTAGGATCATTATAAATTTAGTTACTGAACTGGGTTGAAATTGATATGAGGTTAATGGTGTGCTTTGGTGCTTAGTTTTAGGTTTGTAGTAAATGATATTTCTATTTTGTTGTTGCTGCATCTTTTTATATATGTGTTGTATCACTGGTGTCGGTTTTTCAGGATTTATATTATTATGATGGTAGTGGTCAGTTTTCATGTTAAATCATGGTAGTAGTGGTAAGTTTTCATGTTCAATTATGGTCAGTAAGTTTTCAGGTTAAATTATGGTCAGTCAGTTTTATAATTAATAATATGTTCAGTTCTCTACATCGTTACTTAACTTTGTAAATTGTACAGTCCAAAAATGTAGATTTGTAATCGATGTCCCCTTAAATTATAAATTGAAATTTAAAAATAAAAAACTAATATTTCATTATTAATGTGTATAATAAGTAGATAGTCTCTTATTTATTTTGTGTTTTTTATGTCATAATTTATTTTTTAAGATTGCAAGATTTGTGTTGAACCAACTTGTGTTGTGTTTACAAATTCACTTTTAAGTAAAATTAAACTATTAAACTAATAAAATTACCAATTGTGGCTGTGATGATACACTTAATATAGCTGTTAAGTAACTGGAGTGCGTTTTTCCATATACGTTTTTAAGTCAAGTTGATGTAGTAGTGATGAAGTGACTGCAACACGTTCAAGATTTTGTTCACATTTTAGTTCACATTTTAACTCTGATTTTTAATTTTAGTTCAGATTGAAATTGCTATCCTATTAATCCACATTTTAGTTCAGATTTTCTCAACCGGTGCAATTCTAATTCACATTTTTGTACCCTTAATTAAAATTTACTGCTTTTGATTCGTGTTCTCCCTGCCTATTGCCCTAACGAAAACATAAATAAATAACAATAGTTGAAGACTCCAGGTTCTCTTTGGCTAGTAAAAAGGTTGCGGAGGATAATACTCTTATGTAGTACTCCCTCTGTCCCGGTCATTTGTTGTCCTTTGGTTTTGGCACAAAGACCAAGGAAAAGGGAGGGGGCCAATTACTAAATGACAAGTGGAATAAATTGAGTGTGAATGATCAAATTACTCATCAAATTCATTCTTAAAATAGAAATGACAACAAATGACTGAGACACCAAAAAATGAAAAAGACAACAAATGACCGGGATGATAAAGTCAGACTTTTTATGTTATTTTGTATATTTTATAGTTCAGATTTTAGTTCATATTTTATTTCAGATTTAGAATTTAATTTAAGTATGAAATTGCTATCCTATAAATCTACTTTTTAGTTCAGATTTTGACAACAGGTACACTATTAATCCAAATTTTAGTACCTTTAACTAAAATTTATTGCTTTTAATTCGTGTTCTCTTCGCCAAGTCTGATCTGGTCATTTATTGTGGTCTTAAACCCGTGTAACTGACAGCACATTCAGGTCATAAATCGTTCAGTGATAAACTCAAAATCATGTCACTGGTAAATCTACCATTTTTTTCTGTCGTTTTTTCATTGTTTAGCTTCCAAATCTGAACTGGTTATACACCTGTGCAACTGACATGAAATTGAGGTCATAAATGATTTTATGTCATTTTTTCGTTGTTTGCACTTGCTTTACAAGTGATTTTCGTTGTTTAGCTTTTAATATTGATCTTCTTGTAAGCCTAACCGTCCTTTGTTTATTTGTTACAGGTTATTCGTAATTGTTAAACCAAAGCAAGTGCATATCTTCGTTTGAAATTTGTTAAGATAAGTACAACTTCTTTATATCTGGATATTTTCTGAATTCAACGTAACCAACGGTACTTATAAAAACAAACATACAAACAACATTATAATAACGTAGTAAAGATTGTTCAAAACGTAGTCTAGTACACATAAAACTTAAATACGGAAAACAAATACGAAAACTACTAAAAAGTCTTCAAACGTAGTCTATTACATGTAAAGTAAAAAGCATAGTACGAAATGAGGATCTTCTAACGACATAAAGAGAAAGACTACTTCTCGATTTTAATATTCTTGATTGGAATATTTGATTTGCTTGATGACCCCTGATCTGCTGTCATTTCTCTTACTTCAGTTATTTCGAAGCCGTCATATTCCAAGCAAGCTCGCTTTTGAGGCAACTTGTTAATCGGTGTGTTTTATTTCTCTTCCTCGTTATACGTCCTCATGTTATCCTGAGTGTACAATAATAATATCATCATTATAAATGGTAAAAGCATACTCCGTATATGTGTAATCTATCGAGTGTGTCGAATATATCATAAATAACGATGAATGGTTTTACTTACTAATAACATGAGCTCTGTGTTGCTGATTGTAACACCCCCATATACCGAGGAGCCTTAACTAGACCTTCCTTAGCATATAAAGGCGTTACCATCTCGGTTATCCGAGGAAAGTAATCATCAAAGGTCAATAACAGAACAATTATAGTTATTTTACACGCGTTACAACCAACTAACAAAATAAAGATACAACTCGTCAGCTACACGCTATCACTATCCGAACTCGTGAGGACTCATCCCCGCCAGGACTCCAGCTATCAACGACATCAACACCTGCTAAGACTGACTGCTCCCATAAGGGATCACGGCAGACACATAAACAAACATGACAACCACACAAGGTCAGTAACTGAGGCAAGACTCAACATAGACCCACAACAATTATCAATACAACACAGCACAACCAATCACACACAATCACACCCACTCCAATCAATCTCCGTCACCGACTGTCCACTGGACCAGCCCTGCCAGTGGGGGACCGCAGCCGTTCCCACCTAAGCCCCGCTCATCATACCGAGCGATAACCCTGTCCCATTAATGTGCACATCCCCTCCCGTGGCGGGTTCCACGGAGGGCGAAACTAGGGCGTGAAGCCACTCCCGCAAGTGACTCCACTCAGCCGAGGACGCACCTCGAGAACCAGAGACAATCAATCACAGACAGCTGCAATACAACAACAACCAACAAACTATACACACCAACCGATTACTGTATATACTCTGCCACACAAACACAACGACAACACAACAACCACGACACAACAACCGACACACTAGACCATCCACAGAAACTGAGTAGGCAAACCTACCTTTATGCGACTGCAACGATTCCATGCCCACACACCCAATACCCAGCAATCAAGCAACACCTATACACACAATACAATCATCTATTACTACCATTCTAATCCTAACTGAAAACACAAGACACAGATGATGATGACGACATACCTACACGAGGAAAACTTGGCAAAGGACCGCTACCCGACTCAAGCTACGCACTCCTAAGGCATGAGGACCTTCAAGGGCTTCCATGGAGGATATATGGTGAAGGGAAGAGGAAAGGGCGACATTTAGGTTTAGGAGAAAGAGGCGGAAATGATTTGCGTATTTAACAAAACACGATTATAAACACTCGCTGAAAAGACGCTACTCGATCGAGTGGCCCACCTACTCGATCGAGTGGCCTCTACTCGATCGAGTATCCAAGCTACTCGATCGAGTAGCCTCTACTCTATCGAGTACCACCCCTAACTCAAAACACAGGATAACTTTGGTACGCACTTCTAAGGACTATTACTGCTTCCAAGGTCGGTCAACGTTGGTCAACTGGTCTCTAAAAGGGCGGGTATTACAGTCTTCCCCCTTAAAAAGAACTTCGTCCCCGAAGTTCAACTCACCTAACCCAAGGCACATGATATAGAAACAAAGCGACATCGCAACTCCTCCGACATAGGTCACTATTCTCAAAAACACCATCCCCCCCCCCCCCCCCCCCCCCCGTGTCATCATCATCAACTGACTATCACCCCACCTAGATCGACTTCTACACTCAATCACAAGAAATACCAACCTCACAACACGAACGAACACAACCAACGACTACGTTGCTGCTCACAACTCTTAGCCACGCACTATCACACTTTCACTAGTACACAACCATCAACACGAAGCATGTCACATTAACACCACTATGTTACTCAACGATACGATTCTATTCCAACATATGACGTCATAACTATCTCTTTATGACCGTCTTTTAAAGCACACTATCAACTTTTACTTCAACACACAAATTACTCACGAACAAGTGCAAACAAATTTCATACGAGAAATGTAATCAATGTAATAGAAAACATTATAAACAAACAACAAAATAATTGCAACATCGGCCTTTTTATTTTGCGGCATTACTCTTCCCCTCTAAAAAGGAACTTCCTCCCCGAAGTTCACCACCAAATTACTACACATCTTACTTACTACTTACATCTTGACATATATCCAACCCATATTATTCATTATTGACATTACTCATTAATCATACAACCATTAAACCATAAAAACATATGCAACCATATTCGAATAACTAGCCACCGTCAAGAATGCATGTATATACCATTTGTATTTGTATATGGAAGGACACATCTCCGGTGAAATATAATTAGTAGACATTACGGATGTAAAATGAATGCAATAAGAAACAATTACTACTTCACTATTCGTTACGAATACGCATCCAAAACCCAAACACGACTTTCAACATATGAAATTAACGGTTCAAACATGTTACTAATCATCAATAACCATGTTAAACACCAAAACATGTAATGATATAACCATTAAAACAATTTTAATTAACGAAAAGTTCCTGTAACAGTGCTACTCGATCGAGTATATAGGGTACTCGATCGAGTGCCCGCTACTCGATCGAGTGTCTTGGCTACTCGATCGAGTAGCCCTGAGATCAGAATACTCCAATCCTGTCACACCTGCAGGTACTCGACCGAGTGTGGGGCACTCTGTCGAGTAACCACAGGTCAAACCGTAGAAAATTCTTGTCAAAACACCATATATATATATATATATATATATATATATATATATATATATATATATATATATATATATAAAGAGTCACATAAGCGCGAGTCGGGATGACAACCCGACCTCCAAAATCCTGTAAACAAGTCCAAACTAAGCAAATCCGGCCTTATGGCCATCCATACAACCAAACGTAACAAGTACCAACTAAAAACAACTACTATCATCCAACATCATCAACCATAAACAAGAGAAAGAAAAGGAGTATCACTCCTGCTGCTGCTGCTCATCCATCATCTCATCTCCACCACCATCTCCTCCCGAGGTGCCTGCTCCCGATGACCCAAGACCCGCATCAACCCCCGCCCCAGTTCCAGGACTCACATACCATGGGGTCAAGCCACCAAAAGCAAAGGACTGTGGTGTCCCCCATGCCGTCTGGTCCACCCCGTAAGAGTGGAAAACCCCACTGTAGTCCCCAACTCCGCTCCACCACACTGGATGTGGTCCCTCGGTTCCAATCCCCAGAGCATACGCCATCTCATGCATGTTCCGGAGTGTCAAAGTAGATGACATTCTCTCTGCCAAGTAGCTCGAACGCGTCTCTGGGGTATCGAGGTAGGGGTAACAAGGAAAAGGGTGCTGATGTGGTGTTGCTGACCGTGGTCTGGTCTCAGCTGTCCTCTCCCTCACACGACGAGGTCCTCTCCCCAACCTGGGCCTATCCTCCACTGCTGTCACGTTCTCCCCCTTCTTCGGTTCGGGCATCACCTGAAGAATCGTGTCATCAATGAGGTATGTCTATAACTGTCGAGGTACATCATCATCCTCCTCCTCCTCATCGGAGTCAACAGCTACCACCACTGGGTCTAACGGCTCTGTCGGTGGGAGGTGCTCAGGAGCCGGGATCCTCATCCAGCTCATACCTCACACTCTCCAAGCTAGGCTACCATCAGCTAAAGTTCTCAACCATTTCAGGTCGAGGTAGTAGTCTATGTCCATAGTAGGCACCGGTGTGGATAGGGGAACGTACCCAGAAGAAGCCTCAAAGGAGGCTAGCTTTTCAGCTAGCCGAGTGGCAATAGCACCACAGCTCAAGTACCGAGTTGTAGAAGTAGCCATCAAGGCAGGGGTAGCACAGACCATGGCAGGAGCATTGAAGACCACCCTCTCGGTCCGCTCCGGGTTAAGATAAGACATCAAAAGCAGCAACTCGTGATTATTCAGCTTACTCATATCCGGCCTCTCATAAAGAAGATTCGAAATGGAACGAAAAAAGATCCTCAAAGTAACATGTTGAACATCATTAATCAACATGTTGCTGGAGGTGGGAGCTGACTTTCCGGAAAGACAAGGCATAAGGCGGCAAACACCGCACTCAGATGGAATCTCGCTGATGGAATCCTTGGGAGGCTTGGCCAACCCAAGGTGAGAAGCAAAAAGGTCCATAGACAACACAAAACTCGTGTTTATAAGACGGAACTCAACAGACTGTTCAGCTGGCTCGTATTTAAACGAGCTCATAAACTCCAAAGTCAGAAAAGGGTAGGAATGCTTCCTCAAGCGGTACAACCCCATAAACCCCAGGGTCTCAAAGATATGACGGACATCCGTCTCAATTCCCAAGTCATCAAGAAGTGTGGTATCCACACAACGGGTGGGTCTCATCTTGCGTTTCTGCAACGCCACAAATCTCTCCCTCTGTTTAAAGTTCACAAAGACCACTGGAGGGTATTCCGGTACAGCGGGTATCACGGGTCCACTACCCTCCCCAACTTCGGGCTGTGAAGCCCTTCCCCTCTTACTATGACGGGTTCCCAAGTTTAGTCTCGGTATCTGTTTCAGCATACAGTTTAAACATACTTGCATAGGCACTTAAAACATATAATTTACACAATTGAACATTGAATAATCATCTAGGTACACACTTTCACCAACAAATTCCCAATTTGATATATAAATTCAGTTTATAGCATTTCAGACGATCTTTATGGCTGTAAAACGTTTAACATGATAAACATGATTTACGCGACCAATTCAGCTATCATGGCATGGCTCAAATGCTACTCCATATATATACTTGATAACATGTGAAACATTCATATATGTTCATAGAAAGGCAGCTTAATACATGTCATCACCAACATTCAACGTTATGAGCAAACCTCTCAATTAAACTAATCAGACGGTCTCTACAGCTGTAACGATTTTGACACATTCATCCAGAATTCACATCACCATTACTATATTAAAAGTTTAACTCTTGCATATGCATTCATATTCAACACAAAACCTCAGTTATAGAAAACGAATTTCAATTTGGGGCACTTTTAAGACGGAGTTTTAAGGCAAGTTTTAAGGTGAAAATCACAAAATCCAACTTCTAACATGATATATGAAACATATAGTACTCAATTTTCATCATCCAACATGTAGAAAACAACCAAAAATCAATTTCGATTTTGCAAACCCTAAAAAAATTCGTCCCCAATTTTGCAATTCCTATTCTAGTTTTTGCACAATTAACATCAACAATCATGAAAGGGAAGCATGTGAATCATATTACAACAATTACAAGCATTTCTTTCGCCCATAAGAATCGAAATTTCAGTTTATTCTATCATTCTAATAGATTCAAAGTGATAAAACATGTAAATAGGGAAGAAATTCATACCTTGATTAGATAGGAAGTGAAAGAACGAAATTAAACAAAGAGAATCACCCAAATTAATCACCACAACCACAAGAATATATGAGTTTTTGGGAGATTTTAGAGCTTAGGGTTTCGAATAAGGAAGAAAGAATAAGAAGAATGAGAAGAAATAAGGGTTTTAAGAAACCCGTAAAGCCACTGTACTGTAGCCTACTCGATCGAGTGCCCTCTACTCGATCGAGAAGGTGCTATTTCGTCGAGTATCCGCTGAAAGTTCTCACATCTCAACGTCATAGCTTCCTAACTAGATCAAGTGAGGTCTACTCGGTCTAGTAAGCACTCGCACTCGGTCAAGTAAGGTTGAGTACTCGGTCGGAAGTACAAAAATTAATTGAAGATTCCTGCAAAACAATATCACGTGTCGATTCCAAACCAAGTTCGGAATTCGTCACTAGTTATCGTACTCACTTCTATATCACCATTACTACTCAAACATATCATACCGTCTCATCATATAAGATTCATATCATATTACGCTACAACAACTGCACACAACACAGTTTACCTGCTACTGAGTCATTCATATACACAATTACGTCACCATATCATGTCTAAACTCATCTTACCACATTGCTAGCAAACTTATGCTCACGTCAATTACAACATTTAATTAACGATAAATTTCCACATGTCATCCAAGTGTATTACTATCATGTTCCAGTTTTAACATAAACAAATTATTCTACACAAATTGATCACCACACAGCGGAACCTTTCAACCATTAAACATTGCATATACGCATCATTATCTGCTATTTCTCATATTATAACTCAACACTTCTTTAACTATCATCATTATAGCTACGGTAGGACTTATAAACTCATATAGGATCACCATTACTAACAACTTGAAGCAAACACCAACATGATCATTTTTAGTTTATGACTATGTTTCTGGAGGCACATTAGAAAGTCATTTGTATGGTGAGTAATTATTTTTATGTTTATTTATATTCATATGTATACCAGTGTTTTAGTCCAATAGTAATTTTGTATGTATTTTGGATAAATTTTTAGGGAATTCCAAATGCCTTGATTGGAAAACAAGAATAATAATTGTCATTGGTGTAGCTAAAGTTTTAAGATATTTGCATAACGAGATGGAGACACCAATCCTTCACTGTTACATCCATCCATCTAATATTTGGCTTGATGAAAACGGCAATCCTAAGCTATCAACATATGGGGTAGTTAGATTGTATTATCCGGCTAAAAGAAACAAGTTTTCTGTCTTTATGAAAGGTTCGTATTACTATACGCAACATGATCATAGGTTGACTGGGAAGGTAACCATTGAGGCGGATATCTATGGTTTTGGTATATTTTTGTTAGAGATAATCACCGGAAGAAAAGGGTGCATCATTAGAGAAGATGGTGTGGCAGAATACTTGATTGATTGGGTAAAGAACTTCTGGCTCTTAACTTGTTTTCCGATTGGTACTTTTGTTTCTTACATGTTACACTGTTTTTGCCCACATTGTTAACACTTCCACGCTTTTTTTTTTTTGCTACGATCTGTTTATTATCATATATAGCAAATGCATTGTGTGTGTAATATGGAGTATTATTTCTGTTATGAGTGTTATGAGTATGGCTGTACGAGATTATGGAGTAAGTCTTGTAAAGTTGTGCCTATATTACAAGTTACAACTGTGAAACTCGAACGTTACATTTATTTTTCACTAAATAAACTAGTTATTCTCTTTTTTAAATATTGTACACAGGTACAACCATATCTCAAGGACAAACAGAAGTTGGCTGAGATGGTTGATTCAAGGCTTGGAGGAAACTTTAAAGAGGAAGAATTGTACGAAGCGTGTAACATTGCTGAGATGTGCCTTAAGAAGCAGCCCTCTGACAGACCTCCCATGGCCGATTTGGTCACAAGAATGAGTCCCCTTGCTGAATGAGAATATGATCTTGATGGAAGACAATGGAAGATGCTAAATTGATGATATGTTTAACCCAAATATTGAAGGATTCCCAAGTAGTTTATCTTAGCTATTGACGATTTCGTGTGAACTTCTAGTAACTAAGTAGTTTATCTTAGTTATTGATAATTTCGTGTAAACTTGTAATGATGAAAGATTCTTGTAGTTTACTTTGGCTATGGAATGACTTTGTAAGTTCTGGGTGCTCATATGTAATTTCCCGTATTTTGATAATATTTTATATGGATAATTTACGTTTAAATAATTAATTAATGATATTTTTAATAATAGTTACAAATAAGACGTTAATGGAATACACAAATTGTTTAAAGAGACGGTCTTATATGATAAGACCCCCCTATTTGAAGCCCAACCCAAATTGTATTGTGTTTTTTACAGGGAAAAAAAATGCAACTACCCACCACTTTAATTGTTACAGTTTTTATTACTCTTTCATCATTTCTCCTCTCTTCATTTTCACTCATCCGGGTAATCTTAATTATTTTATTCGTGTTTGCCTCTTCTTTGACATCTCTCCGAGTAGTACTTCTAATAAGATTTTTTACCCGTTGATAAGACAAAGTAAGTAACTTTTTGTTTCTCTTATCTTAATTTGTATTTTATTTTTGCCCAATTTACAGTCCAATTTAGGTCATTATCGCATTTTTTGGGTATGGAACGTCACTTTTATAATTTCCAGTTATTTTGTGGATTTAGTTAGAATTTTGGTTTGATGTTAAAGTTTGTTAAATTTTTTGTCTTTGATTTAGTTTTATGTTTGACGTTTTAGAACATTTTGTTTATATGCATTATTCGTCATTCAATTTTGTCAAGTTTTCAAATTTGTGAATTTTGTCTAACTTGAAATCTTAGATGAATGTTAGTCCTTTTTTTTATTACACTTGGTATTAAATTGAAACTTTGAACTTTAAGCAGATAACTTTAAATTTTAACTTAAAAACTCAGGTTTTAAGTTGCCCTTTTCTCGAAAGCTAACTAGCTCAAATGGAAGAGCAAGTGCAGTGGCACAAGGTGTGGGTTCGAATCCCACGTTGGTTGCGTGATACTTAGTATTTGGCAACAACACGACTATATTGTCGTTAATTATAATTTGTTTAGAGAAATATTTGTGTTCAATTCAATTGTTATAGTTCTACTTGAGAAATCAATAATAAGCTCAAACTCGAATTTGTGTTAAATAACTTTTAATTTTAGTTTGAAAAGTTCAAGTATTCTAGAAATCTAATTTTAAAATATCGGTTTAAACTTAGGGTTATTGTTAAAAAAAGCTGTATTTTAATTTGAGAATTAGAGATTTTAAGTTAGCTAAATAGTCGGAGTTATAAGTATGACGTTTTTTATATTTTAAGTTGAAAACCTATAGTTTTAACTATAAAACTTTTGGTCGATTAGTTTAAAAATTCAAATATTTGTTTTTAAAAAACCGCATATTAAGTTGAAAATCCAACATTAAAACTCAAGTATTATGGTTGTTGACATGATAAAGAAATTATAAAAATTCAAGGTTATAAAGTTAAAACATAGTATAACTTTTTTAATTTTAGATTACTCGCTTTTTAGTTTGTAAATTATGTGCTTTTAACTTAAGAAGTAGACATTTTAATTTAATATCTAGTATTTATAAGTCATTGCATGAAGTTTTACATTAAATAACTGAAGACCTAGACATTTTAATCTAATATCTAGTGTTTATAAGCCATTGTATAAAGCTTTACGTTGATCTAGATGGAGCAGTGTGATTTTTGAAAAATATGATGAAACTATGAACGTAATAAAACACTACTATTGACTATTGATTTTGAGCAATATTATTTGCTTAACGCTTGAATTAGAGAAAGTAGGTAAAGTTTCGGTTTTTTTGTTTACTCCACGTTTTCCTAAACAAAAAATCTCATTGAAGACGACACGTATCCGTCACTTTGGAGTGACTGATGAGTAGTTTTTAGTCGTATTTTACCCCGCATTTATACCTTATTCCGACTCGATTTTTGCGTGCTTAAACGGTTAAAAAGCTCAATTTATTTAATAATTAGTCGTCTTGATTAGGGGTGTTAGTGAGACGAGACAGCTCGCGAGCTATTCGAGATCGGCTCGGTCAAAGCTCGGCTCGGGCTCGGACTCGGCTCGAGAGCTTAACGAGTCATGCCGAGCAAAGGCTGGCTCGACTCGAAAAGTTCGCGAGCAGCTCGAATTTGTGTGATTACATAAGATATTACTGATATTTTATAAAAATATTTTATCATAATTATATTTTTGTATCCCACATATCAAATGTCTCGCTGATTTCCCAAATATTTTTACATATAACCCTTGAGCCTTATTATTGAAAATATCGAAAGAAAAAAAATAAAAAAAAATAAACAGTTTTATATAGGCTCGATTTGGGCTCGAGTTTGGCTCGAGCTCGCGTTAAAGCTCGCAAGTGTTATAACGAGCACATTTTTTTCAAGCTCGGGTAAGCTCGAGATCGGCTCGAGCTCGAGTTTTGGTTCTTGAGCACAAGCCGAGCAAGGCCAAGCTCGGGCTCGGCTCGTTAGCACCCCTATTCTTGATTATATTTAATAATTATTCGGGTTCTTATAATATTAGTATTAATATTATTATTACTTTTATTTAATTAAATATAATTTGTAGGTGAGACGTATAATAAAGTGGAGATTCGAGCAAGTGAAATGAGACGGTATCAAGACGGGTCAAAGGGAATAAAATAAAGAAGCATTTCAAGTCAACCCTTGACCTTTGGAAACAAAATCACACTCTTTCCCTGCTTCTTCGTTTCCTGCAATTTCAATACCACCATCATCACCCTTCACCATTATTCCACAAATCAACCACCATCTCAACTACCTGCTCGTTACCATCTTGCTTCATCGCCACTCCTGCAATCACCAATGCGCTCCTTCTTCTACTCCGTCATCAACAATTCCTGCATCAAACAACCTCAACAATATCAAGCAACAAAGCTTCATCTCGACAATAACCATGCAACCCAGTTCACCTCTCCCTCCATCATAAATTCCGAACTCGGAATTAATGCCCGAGTTGAGCTGACTTCGTCATCACCATTTTCAATCACCTGCAACATTAATCAGCAACAATGATTCCGAGCTCGGAATTCAACCTGAGCAGCGACAACAGTTGATCCTCCAGCCACCACGTCACCACCGGAGCTGCTCACGCCATCAATTCAGCCACCGCAACAAATAACCCGCATCAACCCAGTCACAAGCAATGATCAAGCGAGCTCACGACACCAATTGTGCTCCCAGCCGGGCACCCGTCTGCCTTCCAACCGGCTCGTAGCACAAATCGTATTCCCAGACGGGCACCAAGTTTCCAGGAGGTTCCCAGCCGGTGCCATGCCCGGCGGCCGGTGGACCGGCTGGGCGTAACAAGTCTGCGTTTTCGCTTTTTGATTTTCCCCTTCCCCTTTTGATATGTTTTGTACCTTTGTTTGTGTCGTGACTTTGAGGGGAGGTAGTAGATTATTACTCCCTCCATTCAACTCCACCTTACATGGTTGCTTTATCACGTTTGTCAACGCGACTTTTAAACGGTAAATATCTTTAGCTACGTATTTGCAAAAATTGTAGAAGTTAGATATTTTTAATGTACTCTTAAAGACGAATTAAATAAGATCCCACATAAATAGTTTTTAACTTACGTATTGAGAGAAAATTGAAGTTGAATGTCCGCTTGTGAATAGTGTGCAAAAGAGAAACATGCAAAGTGCAGTTGAATGGAGAGAGTATTATTATTAAGTAGTAGTGGTATATTATTATTAGACTACTATAAAATAACACACACTACTCATTAGAATTAGAATTAGTTTACCTTATCTTAGATTTATTTTCTCTAGTCTCTCTATATTGTAACTCAAGAACCCTAGTTTATTCAATTTTCCTCTGAAATTTCTCCTTTAATTAAAGTTGCAATCTTTCTTCAATAATAGTTTAATTATTCTCTAGTTCTTGCTAGTTCTTCATTTTCTCAATAGTTTACATTTAGTTTTGGGGTGTAATTTGAAGGAAGAAGACATCCATCCTCCATTTTTATTATCCAATTTGTTACTTTCCTCTTAATAGGTATAATTCTCATCTTTTATCCACAATTATTTCATTAGTTTACATTTATTTTTCTTTACTTAATGTTTCATTCAAAGTTTCTATCTTTATTATGTTTAGCATGTTTGTGTGTGTATTGTTCCATCTTATTGTTAGTTTTTCATCCTTAAACATGTGTGAGTAGTCCTCATCTAGGGCTTAGGGGGATCTCGGGTCTATAATGGGATTGATTTTGGGTTAGAATTATAAGGAATTGGGTGTTTTATTGGTTGTCACTTTCTTGCACATGAAGTGTTTGTAGAATTGCTCCTACGAAAGTTTGAGTATTTTCTCACATGTTTAGTTATCTTGGTGTCTATACTAGTGGATGAAAAATCTTGGTGTGTAGACTATTCGTTGATCTTTGTGCATGTGTGTGACGAGTTTTAGTTAATCATACGATAGTTGGTTAATGAATTCTATGGGTCCTAAGACATTAGGCATAATTCCTTGACTAATTGAATCACCTATTCCCCATATGAGAGAGCAGAGAAGACGAGAGAAGAGAGTTTATGTTTTTGTGTTATTTGATAGAGAAGTCGGGCTCTTATTTATAATCAAGACAGAAGCAACAGAAGCAGCAAAACGTGCTCCTAAGAAGTTGCAGTCAAGGGCTAAAAACATGGAGCATGACCCTCCTGTTGACAGTCAGTTGGACTGACTGATTCAACTCAACAAAGAACACAGCCCAAAACAAAACTCGGATGCGGCCCAAAAAGATAGGCACAGCCCGCCGCAGGCGATTGCCAAATCCCAAATCCCGAATCCGGATCCGGGCCGGGCCGGGCTCGGGCATGGGCACGCGCACGTGTGCGAGCTGAATTAAGCACCTCGCAAAGTCTCTACAAAAGACTCCCCATGACCACTAGTGATAAGGTAAGGGAAGGGGTGTTATATAAACCCATAAAACACCCACTTCCTCACCAATGTGGGACAAATGGAAACTAAGAAATTGGCTCTCAAAGCCTCTATTTCCAACAATCCCCCACTAGAGGCGCCAGAGCCAGAGAAAGTAGAATTCCTGGGTAAAGGAAGGGTGGATACTTAGGTATCAATATCTTTCGATTTGAATTGACACTTTAGTGAAATGAGGAAACAACTTACTTACAACTAGAGAATATCTTGCGATTTGAATTCCTAGTCAACTTCGGTCGATAACCCCCACTACACATATCATACCTTCAAATTAAGATCGTCCCGCGATTTCAGAGTGCAACGCGCTCTTTTAGAGCTTATGCGTTACCTTGGTACTGATAGGTGTGACCACAAGACTTCTCATAGTCTTAGGATCATTACACCTACGTAGGTGGCTCAAGTGCTTCTCATCAGCACTTCTCACACGAGCCATTAAGGACATAAGTCCAACCTAGAGTATAATTCATCAAGTGCGTCTCAAAAGCACCACCATAAAGGCTATGAATCATACTACGCCATAGGAATGAAAACTTTGGACCTAGTCAATCTCAACCTTGACTCAAGGACCTAAGCCCCATTCCCCTCGACGTATTAACGACTAATCTCTTAGTCAACCCCTTAGTAAAGGGATCAGCAAGATTACTTTCGGACTTCACATAGTCCACAATAATCACTCCATTCTCAAGGAGTTGTTTAACTGCAGCGTGCCTTATTCGCATGTGTCTCTTTTTCGAATTGTAGACACTATTCTTTGCAACGCCAATAGCGACTTTTCGAGTCACACAAAGATGGAGACCGGTGTCGGCCGTCCTCCCCATACTTGGTACATCACCAATAGGTTTTTCACCAATCGCTTCTTGTCTGCCAACTCAAGAGCTATGAACTCCGACTCCATGGTAGAGCGTGCAATACAAGTCTGTTTAGAAGACTTCCACGATATCGCACCTCCACCCATGGTGAAGACATAACCACTAGTAGAACAAATCTCATCGTTACCTGCAACCCAATTTGCATCACAATATCCTTCTAATACAAAGCAGAAATTTACCATAATGCAAACACGGATCAACTGTTCCTCTTAGGTATTTTAGCAAACGACGAAGAGCATTCCAATGTTCATTACCAGGGTTATGTGTATAACGACTCGATCTACTAACCGCATATGCAATATCTCGGTCGAGTACGATTCATAAGAAACATCACACTCCCTAGGATTTTAGCATACTCTTCCTGGGAAACACTGTTACCCAAGTTTTTACTCAAATGTATACTAGAATCATAGGGTGTTCTAGCAGGCACAATATCAAAGCAGTTAAACTTTTTCAACACTTTTTCAACATAATGAGATTGACTCAAAGAAATTCCATTGGAGTTTCGGATAACCTTAACTCCTAGGATAACATCAGCTTCTCCTAAGTCCTTCATCTCAAAGTGTGATGACAGAAATTCTTTGGTTTTAATTATTACATCTAAATTATTACCAAAAATAAGCATGTCATCCACATATAGGCATATAATAACACATTCAGATTCTATCACTTTGGAATAAACACATGAATCAGAATTTTTAATCATAAAGCCATTACTCATCAAAGTAGTGTTGAATTTCTCATACCACTGTTTAGGTGCTTGTTTCAGACCATAAAGTGACTTGTTCAGTTTACACACTTTATTCTCTTGACCCTTAATCACAAACCCTTCAGGTTGCGACATATAGATCTCTTCCTTTAGCTCACCATTCAAGAAAGCAGTTTTAACATCCATCTGATGTATAATAAGGTTATGAATAGTAGCTAAAGCGACAAGAGTTCTTATAGTCGAAATTTTGGTCACAGGAGAATAGGTATCAAAGTAATCAATGCCCTTCTTTTGTGTAAAGCCTCTAACTACAAGTCTAGCTTTGAACCTTTCTATTGTACCGTCGGGTCTCATTTTCTTTTAAAGATCCATTTACTCGTAATGGGTTTACTACCTTTAGGTAAATCAGTCAACTCCCAAGTCTGATTAGAAACAATAGAATCAAGTTCACTTTTAATAGCATCTTTCCAAAAATTAGCATCAATGGATTTCATTGCCTCACTATAGGTTTTTGGGTCATCCTCTATTAAAAAAGCTGAAACAAACTCATCACTTGCACAAACAGAGTATCCATATTCAGATAAATGTGTTGTAACATAATCACTATAATCCTTTGGACATCTAGGTCTTTTACTCCTCCTAGGTTCAACAAAGATGATCAATAGGAGTGCTACTACAACTAGCATGTGAAGACATATCAATAGATGCAACAGGTAATGAAGTAGATGAAACAACATTTTTCTCGAAAAGGAAAACATGCTCAAAAAATTCGGCATCTCTAGCCTCAGATATAGAACGGTCACTCAAAGACATAAATCTATAGGCAGAGCTATTTTGAGCATAACCTATAAAAACACAATCATAGGTCTTAGGTCCAACGGTAGGTCTCCTAAAGTCAGGTAAACCCACTTTAGCCAAACACCCCCACACTCTAAGGTAACTTAGGTTAGGAGGATAGCCCTTCCAAATCTCGTAGGGTGTCTTGTCAATTTTCTTATGAGGTACACGGTTAAGAGAATGTGACAAGAAGAAAGAATTGCTTCCCCCACATATCGTCGATAGGCCGAACTTAAAAGCATAGCATTCATCATCTCTTTTAAAGTTCTATTTTTACGTTCAGCTACACCATTGGATTGGGGTAGGTAAGGTGGACTAGTCTCATGTATTAAACCGTTTGCGACAAAAAGTCCGCTAAATAACTGGATTTATACTCACCACCTCTATCAGACCTTACCCTTTTAATCTTCCTGTCGAGTTGATTTTCGACCTCATTTTTAAAGTTTATAAACGATTGTTCTGCTTCATCTTTAGTCTTAAGCAAATAAACTCGGGTGTACCTCGAACTGTCGTCTATAAAAGTCACATAATAATTCTTGCCACCTCTACTTGCAACATTTTTGAAGTCAGCTAGGTCGGTGTGAATTAACTCAAGAAGACTCGTAGTCCTAGTTGTCACAGGTTTACTAGGTTTCTTTGTGAATTTAGCCTCAACACAGCTACCACATTTAGAGAATTCTTGACTCAACAAACTTGGAATTAAACTCATGGTTCTAAGTTTTTTAATGTAGTCAACATTTACATGACCTAATCTACCATGCCAAACATCAATAGACTCGATATATAAGCGATAGATGCAATATTATTAAAAACAGAATCAGTGTTCAGTACAAAAAGACCCCCAGACAGATAACCCTTGCCCACAAATTCCCCATTGCGCGACATTACAACCTTGTCAGCCTCAAAAACAAGTTTCAAACCAGCTTTGTTCAATAAGGCACCAGACACGAGGTTTCGACGCAATGTGGGTACAAATAAAACATTATTGAGAGCAAGTGTTTTCCCGAGGTGAGTTTGAGAAAGATCTTGCCTTTGCTGTGATCTTTGCGGTGAAGAATTACCCATGTAGACGCATTCTCCATCGGCTATCTCCTCGAACTCAAAGAAAATAACCCCTTATCGGCCAGACAGAGGTGTCCGGAAGCGCCGATATCAAGACCCATTCAAGAAATTACCCACCGATTAGCTTCAACAACCACAAAGCAGAATGACATCATCAGTCACAAAGATTGGCTTCAACTTCAGCAGATCTTCTTATTAGTGCACTGGTAGGCTTTGTGACCCGGTTTCCCACAAACATAGCAAACCAAAGGACCCTTAGGCTTCGAATCTTTGCAACCGGCTTGGTGTACTTCCCTGATCGATCTTCTTTCCTTTACCCTTACCCCGACCAACCTTGGCCTTACCCTTACCCTTGAACTTTTCAAAGCGACATTTGACGGACCACCGGACTCAACCAAATTAGCTTTGACAAAGAAGAAACAGATGCATTCACGACCGGTAAACAAAGGGGTTGTCTTTGAGGCGATTTGCCTCTTCGGTCCTCATATGACTGATAAGTTCCATAAGGGACATGTCTTTCTTTTTGTGTTTTAGCTGATTTCTATACTCGGACCGGAGGGAGGGAATTTTTCCAACAAAGACATTAGCAACAAAAAGGTCGTCTAATTTCATGCCCTCACTAACAATATCAAGACACAAATTTTCATAGACATGGACCTGTTCCATAATAGACTTCCCATCCACCAACTTAAATTGCAGCCACTTACCCACAACATATTTCTTTTTCCCAGCGTCATCACCCCATATTTTTTCAAGAAGGACTCCCAAATGACTTTAGCCGATTTATTATCGGCAAATAAATCGAACAATGGGTTAATCATGTTATTAAGTATGTGACACCTAGCGCTTTTGTTGTCCTTAACAAATTTAGCAATTTCATCTTCATTTGACTTAACGCCTTAGCCGCAGGAGGGGTAGTCTCAAAGATCGAGGCGGGACAATAGGTTTTGGCGGGTCATTAAATAAAACATAATCAATTTCAAATGCTCAAAAAACATCAACGGTTTCTGGGACCAACGCTTATAATTCTGACCATCTAATTGCTCAATTTTCGAAATATCAGGTACAATTTTTGAAATAACAGACATGGCAACTGCACTAATTAACTAGTTTTTAAATTGTTGTTCGTAAATTCCGTAGCAGCAATGAATTACGAAAGGAATAATAATGCAGTTACGAAACAAATGCCAAAGATCAGAAATACCGACAGAGGAAAGGTAGTGACACGGTACGGAACCGCTGCCTTAAAAACTATTTCTCCGGTACGACCGTGGTGGCGATCAGCACTGACCGGTAGTCCCCAAGGTTTACACTACTGCCACCTTACAAACTCGCCCACTCAAGAATGTAAGACCTGGAACGACATAATTAGCAATACCCAGAAATTTATGAGAGAGCAGAGAAGACGAGAGAAGAGAGTTTATGTTTTTGTGTTATTTGATAGAGAAGTCAGGCTCTTATTTATAATCAAGACAAAACAAAGCGAAAAAAAACGTGCTCCTAAGAAGTTGCAGTCAAGGGCTAAAAACGTGGAGCATGACCCTCCTGTTGACAGTCAGTTGGACTGACTGATTCAACTCAACAAAGAACACAGCCCAAAACAAAACTCGGATGCGGCCCAAAAAGATAGGCACAGCCCGCCGCAGGCGATTGCCAAATCCCAAATCCCGATCCGGGCCGGGCCGGCACGGGCACGCGCGTGTGTGCGAGCTGAATTAAGCACCTCGCAAAGTCTCTACAAAAGACTCCCCATGACCACTAGTGATAAGGTAAGGGAAGGGTGTTATATAAACCCATAAAACACCCACTTCCTCACCAATGTGGGACAAATGGAAACTAAGAAATTGGCTCTCAAAGCCTCTATTTCCAACACTTACATGTTTGCTTTATCACGTTTGCCAACGCGACTTTTAAACGGTAAATATCTTTAGCTACGTATTTGCAAAAATTATAGAAGTTAGATATTTTTAATGTACTATTAAAGACGAATTAAATAAGATCCCACATAAATAGTTTTTAACTTACGTATTGAGAGAAAATTGAAGTTGAATGTCCGCTTGTGAATAGTGTGCAAAAGAGAAACATGCAAAGTGGAGTTGAATGGAGGGAGTATTATTATTAAGTAGTAGTGGTATATTATTATTAGACTACTATAAAATAACACACACTACTCATTAGAATTAGAATTAGTTTACCTTATCTTAGATTTATTTTCTCTAGTCTCTCTATATTGTAACTCAAGAACCCTAGTTTATTCAATTTTCCTCTGAAATTTCTCCTTTAATTAAAGTTGCAATCTTTCTTCAATAATAGTTTAATTATTCTCTAGTTCTTGCTAGTTCTTCATTTTCTCAATAGTTTACATTTAGTTTTGGGGTGTAATTTGAAGGAAGAAGACATCCATCCTCCATTTTTATTATCCAATTTGTTACTTTCCTCTTAATAGGTATAATTCTCATCTTTTATCCACAATTATTTCATTAGTTTACATTTATTTTTCTTTACTTAATGTTTCATTCAAAGTTTCTATCTTTATTATGTTTAGCATGTTTGTGTGTGTATTGTTCCATCTTATTGTTAGTTTTTCATCCTTAAACATGTGTGAGTAATCCTCATCTAGGGCTTAGGGGGATCTCGGGTCTATAATGGGATTGATTTTGGGTTAGAATTATAAGGAATTGGATGTTTTATTGGTTGTCACTTTCTTGCACATGAAGTGTTTGTAGAATTGCTCCTACGAAAGTTTGAGTATTTTCTCACATGTTTAGTTATCTTGGTGTCTATACTAGTGGATGAACAATCTTGGTGTGTAGACTATTCGTTGATCTTTGTGCATGTGTGTGACGAGTTTTAGTTAATCATACGATAGTTGGTTAATGAATTCTAGGGGTCCTAAGACATTAGGCATAATTCCTTGACTAATTAAATCACCTATTCCCCATATTTGCCTTGTTTCATGCCCAATGACCCGAGTGAACCCGAAAGCTCTAGTCTTTCTCATATTGATCAATTACAATTTCATTTAGTTTAATTTTATTCCTTATTTGCATCTTAGTTTACCTTTAATCAAACCTCCTTCATTTATTAGGCTAAATTGGGACTTAAACGAACTAAGTATACACCCCGCCATCTTTGTGTTCGACACCCGACTAAATACTACTTTTATTTGGGTTTATAAATTGTTTTTGATAAGGGAAGTGACGACAAAATTCCTATATCACTGACGGATACCATTTCCTCTCACAAATGACCCAAATAGAGGAGAGAGGGAAGCACATGGGGGTGCCCCCACCTTGTCCCCCCTATCCGTTTTGTGAGTGGCATTACCCGTTACTTGCTCCGACCCGTCTTCAGCAAGACTAACTGTTTCCTAAATGTAACTGTAATTTTTTTTTTAAACCAAAATTCTCTTATTGGGCTAGTATCTCTTATTGGACTCGTCCTATGTTATAGGACGGTCCTATAAGAGAGTAGCTGAATTGAATAATAATGTAAGTAAGCAAGTCGGGAATTGGGCTTGGCTAGTAATAAGGCCTTGGGCCGTGTGAATAAGATAAGTGGGCCGATTATATTTGGCCTAGGATTAGCATGGTAGGGAATTGTTTCGGAATTTAATAATAAAATTAATGAGGAGAATAATAATAGGTAAATGTAATAATAATTATAATATTAATAATCCTAAATAATATTAGTGTTATAATAAAATTAGTAAAGGATACATATAGTAATTCGAATTATGGGAAGGCTAATATAATACTTCCTTCAATTCAATCCAAACTACTCATTTACTTTTTAAAGTCAACCTTTTTAAATATTGACATCGATTATATTTAGTCAAAATTTTAAAATTTATACATAAAATTTACATATTTACGTTTGTTATAAAAATAGGTTTCGTAAAATTATAATTTCGACACAAAAAACTAATATATAAATAAAGAAAAATGTGGTCAAAGTGTCGTCTCGTAGACCGTGAAAAGTCAAATGGGTAGCTTGGATTGGATTGGAGAAAATATGTAATAATAATAATAATATAATTTGTAATGATAATAATAATAATAGGTAATTCCTATAATAATTAGAATAAGGTAATAGTAATAGTTTCCTAAATGGCCTCATATACTCTCTAAGTTTAAACCATAAATACCATGATATCTGAAAAATAAATCACAAAGAAAGAAGAAGGAGATTTAAGAGACGAAAGGGGCAATTAGATAAAAGGTAAAGATCGTCGTAATTTATGTTATATCGTCTTAATTATTTAAGTTAACGTTTATACACCTTAGTAGTTACCCTTGACCGCCGTGACTCTAGTAAGACCAACCTCTTGACCACTGTTGACCACCGTGAGTGACGGTTTGGGCGTCTAAAATGGGGATATCGTGAGCAAGAAAGACGGGGTTTGTACCGTGTGTGGTTGTCCACGTGACCTGGGGCTTGGGTGGTTGGTTAGGTCGACGGTAGGCCGTCCTACTGGTGGTGTTGGGTGGTGAGTCGTGGTGGTTGGTACGATGGCTGTCGTAGGGAGGTGGCTGTTTGGGTGTTTGTGTGTTAGAAGGTTAGTGTGTCGTTTCTGGGGGGTTGTGGGCTACCGTGAGGGTCGTGGCCAGTGGTGGGACCACCGTGGGTTAAGGGAGACCACGGTGGTGGACATTGGTGGTCGTCGGGTGGTGTAAGGAGGAGAGTGTGTGTATGGGTGGTTTGTGTCGGGTTTTGTGGGACTGTTTAGAGCGGTTCTTTGAGGGTGGCTGGTGGCGGTAAGGCTGGTGGTTGGGGGATGGTTGGGTGCGTCGTGGTGCAGGCAAGAGGTAGTGGGGTTGGATGCTAGTCGTGGTGGCTTGTGGTGACGAGATGGAGGGTGTTTGTGGGTGATGGTTGAACACAGTGTAAATCGTGTATGAGAAGAGTGTGGTTGGGTGTTTTGTGACGGGTTTCCTTTTGGGTTTCTCGGGTTTGTATTTGAGTCGGGTTTTTATTATCGTAAACTTTTAATAATAATAATAATAATAATAATAAATGATTAACTTGAATAATGAATATAATTTATAAATAATAATGGAAGGTAATAATTAGTAATTGATGGAAAATTAGAATATTTATGTTAGGTAACGGTTTGTGAAGAAATTATAGTCGGGTTCGGACTGCTTTAATTATTTGGATCGCTTGAGCTACTTAATTGGAATTGCTTGCGAGGTAGGGATAAAACCTACTTAATTCTTATTCGTTAATGTTTGGTATAATGGATGATTTATATTAAATCCTACTCAACTCTTCTAATTTTAATACAATTACCTAACAAAATATTTTGGAATTAATTTTTTTTACAAATAAAAAAAAGTTGAAAAATCTGTACTATAAAAACAATAAATTGTTTGATCTTCGTAAAGTATTTTAAATTTTTTACTTTTATCTTTTTATTAATTTTTTAAAACTTTTATTTTGTATATTTCATAAAAAAACATAATCATTTTTACTTTTTTTTATATGATAAATTGAATTTCTCGTAAGATTTTGATAGATGGGTTTAATTTCAAATATTATGTAAGTTAATACCTAATCACTCCAATTGAAACTTAAAAGTTGTGGGGGGTTAATATCACAATTGCACAAAGTTATGGGGATTAATTTAGGACAAAAGATGTGATTATTAGAAAAAGCTTTAAACGATTGTAACTTTGTACTTAGATTTCCGATTAGAGCGACTTTTTTGTGAATCTTTCGTCGAACTAACTGAAAAATAGTGGAAGATGATCACATTAAGTGTATTTTACGAACATATCCAGAGACGTAGGGCCGTGAATGAGCTAGCCCAGCTTGACAAGTCTTCACGACTGGCTTGATCAAAGTTGGGGTCGAGATCAGTCAAATTGAGCCCAAACTAAGCTGAACTAGAGCATACTAAGGCTAGGCTCCCTTTTCTATCCTTAATTAGACTAGCTCTCATCCTATAAATACCTAGTACAATAGCATTGTAAATTCATTCATTCAATATACAGTTTACACCTTCATTACATGGTATCAAGGAGTCCAAAGAAATCCTCTCACAACCCTCTCTCAACCCGTCTCACCACCACCTTCAAACGCATCACTCCATCTGATTTTTCCAGCGCACTCACAACTATGACCAACCCAGAAAGCATGATGCCCAACCCACATGAAACCACCAAACCCTTGATTTCAATCAATCTGAGTCACTGTGTAAAACTCACGCCGCTCAACTATGTCTCTTGGCGGTTTCAACTTATGAATATCCTCTTCGGGTATAGCCTATTTGGCTTTCTTGATGCATCAACCGCATCACCACCACCCACTATCACCGGTTCTGACAAAACAGAACAACCCAATCCCGCATACCTCTCGTGGCTCAAGCAGGATGGCTTGATCCTCGGGGCTCTAATGGGCACACTAAGTGCCACGGTTCAGGCACTAATCGTGCGTGCTACCTCGGCCAAAGAGGCATGGGACATACTCTCGAGCACCTATAACAATCCTTCTCGAGCCCATGTTCTTCAACTTAAAGAAAGATTAAACTCAATAGTCAAACCCGCTGATCAAAAGATCAGTGACTATATGAACACCTTTAAAACCTGTATTGATCAATTGGCTTTATTGGGTACAACCGTAGACCCTGATGACATAGTCTCGAAAATTCTTCGTGGGCTTAATTACAATTTATATAAACCAGTTATCGATGCCGTGAGAGCCCGTGATGATTCGATCTCTTTCGAATTGCTTCACGAAAAGCTACTGCATCATGAAGTTCTCCTAGACCAACAACCACAACCTGACCTTTTTCAACCTACTGCTAATGTCGCCTTTCGCCACAACAATAACTACCGTGGTAACAACCGTCACACCACCAATACACCACAATACAACCCCGCTGCCACCCCCGCTTCCGCGTCCACAAATGCAACCCCACGCCCTTTTAAAGGCCGTTGAGTTTGTGATGATGTTGATCTGAGATTCGAATTGTAGAGCGAGTTTGAACCCAGGACATGAGTATTACCACTTAGGGCTTGCTTGGATTGAGGGTAATAGGAGGAGAATGAATATGGGAGTAATATGTGAGGTGTATTTCCCATGTTTGGTATGCGGGTAATTATTCACCTCCTGGAATTATTACCCTTGTGAAGGGGTAATACATTACCCACCCTCCCCCCTGGATAATGATTAAGGGAGTAAAAGAACTACTCAGTAATCATTACTCTTATGCCAAACATATCACCAAGGAACTCATTACCCCACTAATTAATTTCCCTAGTAATTATCGCCCAATAAAACTTACCCCCTTAATAATTCCATAGATTCCAGGCAAGCCCTTAGGACTGGGCACCGGTTCAAAACCGGACCGGACCAAACCAAACCGGAATCGACAAAAATCATGGACCGGGACCGGACCGGTTGGACCGGAATTTGTCATTACATGCCCACTTTTACCAAAAATTTCGGTCCATTGGACCGGATTAAAAATATAAATTTAAGAAAAAAAATGCAAATAACATAATTTCGGACATTTCGGTCCAAACCGGTCCCGAACAGGACTGGAAACCGGAATGTTAGAAAATGGTGGACTGGAGACCGGACCGGGATTTTGAATACTGGTTCCGGTCCACTAGATTCAGGTCCGGACTTAGTTGCCATTTGCCAATATTATCTGCATTATGATAATAAAAATGAACAATTGATCAAAATAGATAGATAATCGACAAAACACTTATTTTAGTCAAATTTACTAATCAAACAACCTTGGCCACTTTTCAAACAACGTATCTCAAAAACGCCTCGAAAATTAAACTTGACAAACAGATCGATCAGATCGGCTTTGAGTCGGTCATTTCAGGTTGACAGTAATTCGAGTCGGATTAAGCTAATTCAGGTCATTTTTTTTTTGAGAAAAGATCATTATCATTAATAAAAAGTCATACGACATCTACAACATATGCCAAGCTCAATCAGATACAAATCGATTACAACCATAGGAAATAAATTCTTGTTCAAAGAATGAAACACTGCAACAGAGTCTCTATCATCGATTCGCCGCAAAAGGCTTTCATCCATAAGAGGGTCTCCGAATCTTCCTTGACGAGTATCCATTTCTTCTGACGTGATTGATTGTAGCCATGAATCGGACAAAATATGTAAAACCATATAACGATCTATAACAACGCTGATCTTCTGCCGACTTATTAGAAAACAGCAAACGAACCAGAAAACGAAAGCTCTGAAACTGAGAGAAGGACACCACCGATAGACGGGGACAGAGCCCTCGGAAAGAGAGACGAAACAAAAACGGAAGCGGAAATTAAACAAAAAACATAAAGGAAACAACGCGGAACACAGGAAAAAAAAAACGGAAGCCACCGCCTCCCTAGTCCCTACCAACCCACAACACCGCCAAATCCAAGCACCACCCTGTCACACCACCTCAACAAACTCGTCCGATAAGACCCGAACAGCCCACATACACCACGCAGACCGAGAGGAACGGACAGACCCGTACGATCCAGAACCGGGTGTGGGTAAGAAAGGGGATGAGGGTTAATCGGAAGAGAGGAGACGGGTCGCCGGAGAAAGGTCTTGAGAGACCCCATCCCCGGCGACATGGTAGGGGGTTGATGGGTGGCGGTGGGAGGAAGGAGGAGAACGGCGGCAGCAAAGGGGGAGGATTTAGGGTTTTGTTTTTTTAGAGGAAGGAGGAGAACGCCGTAGTGTTTATCTACATTCAGGTCATTTTGATTTTTCCTGTTATGTAGTTATTGAATGATAATGATCTATATACGATAATAAACATTCGGATGGACTTGGTTACAATCGGGTCAGTTTGGATTTCGGGTCCTATGTGCGAGTCGGATTCATTCGGATCGACTTGGATACATGACAACCCGTTTACGAGTGCACATGCCAACCCTTACGTCGGCGGAAAAGTGGTGATTTACCCCCATAACTTTGTGCAATTGTGAAATTAACCCCCAAAACTTTCAATTGGAGTGATTAGGCCCCGTAACTTACATAATAAGTGAAATTAAACTCCTTTGTCAAAATCTCGCGAGAAATTCAACTTATCATATCACAAAAGTAAAAATGGTTATGTTTTTATGAAAAATACAAAATAAAAGTTTAAATTAATAAAAAAAATTAAAATATATTAGATAAAAAAATTAAAATATTTTACGAAAGCAAACAGATTATTATTTTTATATAATTTCAAATTTTTTACTGTACAATTTTTGTAAAAAAAAATTCAATTACAAAATATTTTGTTAGATAGTTGTCTTAAAATTAGAAGTCGGAATAAAAGATTTCATGATAAAAAATATAAAAAATATAATAAAAGGGTACAAAAATATATTAAATTTTTTCTATTTTTCAACATTTTAAAATAATTCACATAAAATTGTTAATTGTTTGTTTGTTTTTCAAAAATCATACCAAATTACATACGTATTTAAAAAAAATTGTGTGTTTTCGTAAAATATTTTAATTTTTTTATCTAATATATATGCTATTTTTTTAATTAATATTTTAAACTTTTATTTTGTATTTTTCATAAAAACATAACCATTTTTACTTTTGTGATATGATAAATTGAATTTTTCGTGAGATTTTGACAAAGGGGTTTAATTTCACTTATTATGTAAGTTACGGGGCCAAATCACTCCAATTGAAAGTTATGGGGGTTAATTTCACAATTGCATAAAGTTATGAGGTCAATCCCCACTTCCCCACTTACGTCGGCAATGTTGAATAATTGACCATACGTCGGCAATGTTGAATAATTGACCATCGTATTAAATGAACCAATCAGGCAATCACTATTTGGATCACTCTCTTCACAATCCAACTATAAATACACCACCCAGAATAATACACAATGTACTACAAAATTTGTACTTTCCTCTACCAAACTAAGGAAAAACAACCAACAAAAAGCCTTAAGGTTTGCTTGTAATTCTTTTGATTGCAAATTCTTATTAATTTCAATCTGTTAATTGCTTCATATGTTTGTATACTGTATTACAAATCATGGGTATGTTGAGTTTTCTCATTTGTAATCAGGGGCGGAGCCAGGATTTGAATTTACATAGGGCTAAATTTTACTAAAAACCGACAAGCTTTTTTTTTTTTTAGTTCCTAGGAGCAATTTTTTACATAAATATAAGGTATTTTCAGCTTATGAGCATGTTTTGTATCGTACATACGATCACTTATACGGAGTATATGCTACTTACAAAATATAAAATACCAAGAAAAACTAACTTCCCAACCTAACAATATATATATATATATTTTTTTTGAGAAAAGAACAATTCATTAATAGAATGCCATACGGTACTTACAAAGAATAACTATAATCGAAAACAAATCTAATGGAAACCAAAGAAAAATAATTTTCTTATAAAATAGGGATCTCAAAACAGCATCTGACAATTCGGCTCGTCCTATTATCGCTATCTTCATGTAGCTTTTGAGGGGATCATTCGTTTGATTTATGAGATAAAATTTACCTCTGACTGGTTCCAAAGATCGTTGACAAATCACTTTTACCCTTTGAAAAAACACGCTGCAAACCATCAACGAACTACTCCTAACTATATTACCGATGAAACTAAAACCACGAATAAATGGAAAACCCCCGAAATAAGGGATGGAAAAACGATTCTCACCAAAAGGGAGACACTTATTGAATAGAAAATAGGTATGCATACAATTGATTAAAATTTGAAACAATTTTGGGGCTTACCATCGATCGATTGATAATCGATGGAGCCCCTTGTATAATTTGATGGAGGCTAGAGTTTTTTAGAGAGAATTTTTTTAGAGAGAATTTTAGAGAGAGTGAGGGAGTAACAATTTTGAAGGATCGTATATATTCTTTTTCTTTTGATAACTTAACGATATATATTTGGGTTACTATGAAATAGAGTTTTACTTTAAACATGTTTAAGATTCACTAAAATATAATTCGAAATTTAGTATAAAGCGTGAAAATAAAATATTAGCAACCCAATGTAACCATACTTGCATTGTTACGTATTTAGGTCCAATTAACACCTTTACTACAATACAAAATAATGGAGTATAAAAAAATCACAAAAATGTTGTAAGGGGGGTTTGAACCCACGCCCTACTGAATTAAAAAACTCCTTAAAACTTCCATCTGACCACCTGTGACACTCTAGAACACTGATATTTTAACAAAGTAAATTCTACTTAACCAAAATTTATGTAGGGCTGAAGCCTATATAACCCATTGCCTAGATCCGCCCCTGTATGTAATGTTGCACTGTAGTGAGCAAAACCCATGTTTTAGAATCCCCCGATAACTAAAAGAATAAGAAAATTCAATATTTTTCCCGCCTAAATGCATTATCCTATAAGTGGGCCTATTTTTTTTGTCAACTTAATTCACTACAATTCAATACATTAGTGGGCCAACGAAAAATTCAACGTGTAAGTATAATTTTTTCTGTAAAACAAGAAACTCGGTAGGCCCCAAACAGTGATATTTTATATTAATACTACCTTATTTAATAATAATAATAGAATTTCCATACCTATAGGCGCAATCTTTGCCACAAATAAAATATTCAGTATCCTATATTTCTATACACAGAAAAGTTCTGGCTCCAAACATTATAGTGTTTGTATAAAGAATAATATAGATTATAGAGTATAAATAAAGAGTATAATTAATACAAATAAAATCTCCAAAATCTTATAGGATACCAAGGCCATTTTATTTTATTTTATGACGAGGGGGTTGAATCCCCCCCGGGCCCATGCATTCCCGCACCACCACATGGACCATGTAAGCCACCCCTTTCGGGGGCTGCAGTTGACAAGTGATCATGGCCCCAGCTGGTAGTCGAACCAGGGACCTCTCAACTCTTGCATTTCTGCAAGTTTCAAGGTTTAACCCAGCTAGCACTGGACTAACACTACTTGGTTACCAAGACCATTTTAATTAACATGTTTTAATGTCCAATATAAAAATGTGATATTATTATTGTAATTTTGTGTTTTTTTATATATTCTTTTCATAAAAAGATCTGGGAGTAAGAATCAATAATTCTAATTTTTCCTATTAAAAATAAAAGAAAAAAGAATATAGGGGTAAATAGTATTTTTAATTGTTTGTAAATCGTCCTTCTAGATGTGTCATATACTGTTTATATATGTTTTCGGGTTATAAGGTCAATATGCGCTTTATAATAACATAGTACTGACTCTATATTAGATTATGTTATTCCATCATTGTCAGCTATCATTATTTTTAATAATAAAAATAGGTTCACACAAAAATAACTTAATCTAAAAGTCCTTTGAATAATAAACTTTTTTTTATAATATTACTAACATTATAATCAGTACATTACAACATACTATTATAACTACAACTCATTTATGTAAAAATAAAAGCTCAATTAATTTAACCCTTATAAATACCGTGCTTTAGCACGGGATCTCAACTAGTTTTATATGAACAGTTTAAAGATTTGTTTTTTTTTTTTTTTTGGTTAGTTTTATAGATTAGAATGCAATTTTATTATGTAGAATTATTTGGGGGATTGGGTATAGAATTGTTAAAGAAAAATCAGGTTTTACTGTTCATTATATTTGATCATGTCCCGAATGGTGGATTTATTTGTCAATTTGATCCATTACCATGATGGTAATTTACGCGTAATGAACCCGAGAAATATACAAGGATTTGGGTTGGTCTCACATGTACGACCTTTTTATACCAGTCACCAGACTCACAGTTAACAGTAGGACTGAGATTTGCTTGCTCTTTAAGTAAGGAGTATATGAATTAAGATGCTTTTTGTGAGTTGTGATTATCTTTGATTAAATCTCAGTAATTCTACTGTTCGCAGTTGAATAAATGGAACAGTAGAATTTCCGAGATTTGCAAGTTTTGAAATTTCATTGAATGATGAAATGGAGTCAACTGATGTAGGTACTGACACTGAACAGAATAGTTGAGCATGAGTTCTGAAACTTCACCTGCAAATTGTCGCGGATGGGCAGCCAGAGATCCATCCGGTGTTCTTTCACCTATCGAGTTTAATCGAAGGTATGCTGAAATAATTATGCATTCCTGTAGACCTTGTTTCATTAGAATAGCATTGGTGATTCACTGTTGTTTCTTCATTGATGGTTCATTTCGGGAGTTTATGACTGCCCTCATTTTACTTTTATGGTCCGTAAGCTGGGACACAATGTTGATAAAATGGGATGTAAGCAAATATATCTGAGAACGGTAGCATAAAGGCTTCTGATCGTTTTTGCATTGGAAGACTCCATTCCAATAGAGTACTTAATTTTAATGAATACAGTTGAATGTTATTAGTTTACTGCTGTTCTCTGCCACTGTATTTGATTTGTCCTCGTTGAGAGGAATGCTCTAATAATTACTTATTGTTTTGGGTTGCGTTAAATCTAATTGCTCGTTGAATACAGGATTGTTGCAGATGATGACGTTTCCATTAAGATTACGCACTGTGGGGTCTGCTATGCTGATGTAATCTGGACAAGGAACTTGCACAAAGATGCCAAGTACCCTGTTGTGCCAGGGTATGTATTGAATAAAGAATTTTAGTGGCTTTCGCGTTAGACTTTGCATTTTTTTTCCTCTTTTCGTAATTACTTATTTCTATATGTCTTGTTTTGTGTGAAGTCATGAGATTGTAGGCACAGTAAAAGAGGTGGGGCCAAATGTTCATCGCTTCAAAGTCGGGGATCATGTTGGAGTTGGAACTTATGTGAATTCATGCAGAGATTGTGAATATTGCAATGACGGGATGGAGGTCAGTTGTGTGAAAGGGTCCGTTTTTACATTCAATGGAGTGGACACAGATGGTACAGTCACAAAAGGAGGTTACTCAACCTCCATTGTTGTTCATGAAAGGTCGGTATTTTTTAAAATAATGTTTCTACCAAATTCATCTTATAGTTAGACCTTAATTAAAATGGACTTTGATTGGGTCTTGAAGATTCACTGTATTTTTATTCAAATGCTGCATTATGTTTATGTTCCCTCGTAAGAAAAACAACAGATTAGATGGCTGTTAAATGCTTTCAGCGTTGTGCCGGTTTCATTTCATTCATCAACACTTCCTGTACTGCATAGAGTGCATACTGCATAGCCATCATCACAGCTGTATATATTCTTCGTAAGATTACCAATATTGACATCCTTAGCCTTGCTGACAGTGAAGGCATTTCAGATTGATTCAGTATATGGTGGATGTATAATCTAGGCATTTTCAAACACGAAGTATTAATTAGCTACTGTCTTCGAATATTTTTGTTTTCGGTCATATAGGCAGTCCAAAATAGTGTTTTAGCTTTCCTACCAACATTTCATTTCTAAAAGATACAATAATCAGTTGGCCTCGGCTTGCTGTGTTCCTACCAACATTTCATTTCTAAAATCGTGTATTATGTTGATAATCAGATTTATCGTCAGTTTTGTATAATAGTTGGAATTACAGCATAAAAATAACGAGTTTAGGAGTTCAGGTTTTTTTGGTGAAATGTAGGTATATTAAAACCAACTGTCAAACAAATTACATCAACTTCCAACGGATATAGAGCAAGGGTAGAATGCTAACAATGCATCCACTTTAGGAGTTAAGGTTATACAACAGGAGTTGGATCAATTATTACTATTATTGATTTGAATGATGTTGGAGTTGAATTGCTTCTACTCGGAAAGTTAAATTCTTGTCAATTGAATTCTCAGGTACTGTTACAAGATTCCTGACAACCTTCCCTCACATTTAGCGGCACCCTTATTATGTGCTGGAATTACTGTTTATACGCCCATGATGCGCCATAACATGAACCAGCCTGGTAAAAGTCTTGGGGTGATTGGCCTTGGTGGCCTTGGGCATATGGCTGTAATGTTCGGTAAGGCCTTCGGGCTTAAAGTCACTGTCTTTAGCACAAGCATGTCTAAGAAAGACGAAGCCTTGAGTGTACTAGGTGCTGACAATTTTGTTCTGTCATCTGATGAGCATCAAATGAAGGTAATTATTTCCTTGTCCATCAATTTTACAATAGGTTACTCCGACTTGCCTGTTCCTGTACTTATGGTCTCTGACAGTTCCCGGTAATGGTTGAATGTTTGGTGCAGGCTCTAGCAAAGTCACTGGACTTCATAGTAGACACTGCATCAGGAGATCACCCGATTGAGCCATACATGTGGCTTTTGAAGACATTTGGCGCTTATGCTCTGGTCGGCTTCCCTTCAGAAATAAAATTCAGTCCTGCTAGCCTTTCATTAGGTATGTCTGTGAAATCAACTGATGTGATAAAAACACTTGGGTTCTGTGTTTCTCGGATTTGGGTACAAGTAACGACATCAGGACGTGTTCAAAATAAGTTTCTAAACTATTTTGAAAGCTTACAAAACGTATAGAGGCTTGATATTGCAAAAGTGCAAATATAAACACGATAAATTAATGAGAAATATTAAGTATTTGGGTCGGTTTCATATGTGAAATTGTCGCGTATGTGATGTTGTGTTTGTCCCTGTTATAGTATGTGAACTGATACCTAGACCTTTTGTAGGTATGAAAACGTTCTCCGGCAGCATAACTGGTGGTACCAAAACGACTCAAGAAATGTTGGAATTTTGCGCTGCTAAGAAAATATATCCTAAGGTGGAAATTATTCCTATTCAGTATGCAAATGAAGCAATTGAAAGGCTCTTAAACAGGGATGTCAAATACCGGTTTGTCATCGACATTGAGAACTCTCTTAATTGATGCCCTAGTTGGAAAACAAACCAATTATACGCTAAAAACACCTGTGTTCATTTTGGTGTCTGTATTGGTGTTGATAGTTGGCCTGAGTACACATAAGACGGTCTCAAAACCGCCTATCATTGTTTTCTGCTTCAAATTGCAAGAACTTTTCGTCTGAAAGGTTTTTTGTCGTGCTCAGTACACGTTGTTCCTTCCTTATTTTTCGACCAGCAATGGGATGATAAAATGGTTGTGTTTCACTTTGTTCTCCTGTTTTTTTTTTCCTACTAAATTCCTACTGTATATGACTATATGATCATACATGTCGCGACATAAATTTGATGGTGTTAAAACTGTTGGTCACCTTTTTGGAACATTTTCAACACAAATGTTATGTATTCATCAAATACTGTCAATGGCTCATTAACCAAATTAACACGTTAGAAGTCCGAGTACGAAGAAACAACAATACACACAACAATGACTACTTCAGTGTTTTAAGTGTGTGTTGATGTAAGTATAAATTTCAAAATTACGATATATATGTCACTTTAAACCAAATGTTAACTTTTCTCCGCAGAAGTACGAGTATTGTTTTTATTAGTTATATTTGTAGGTCATATGACATTTTAAACGATATCAAAAGTAAAATAATATAATTTGTAATTATAAAAAAGAATTCGTCTTCCTTAAAACAATGATCACCGGTATAAAAATATGACGATTCTGAAGACTTGAACCGAGTTGGGCACCCAAAACTAGTGATGTCAGCACTTACCTAGGCAATGCTGAATTTTTGAACATTGTCAACATCTCAGTTTTTGAATCTTCTCTTAATAATCAACTATATATAGATTAGCCATTAATAAGCAACGCACTTTAAAACAATTTAAAAAATCAGGTTGTGGCTCATATTCTTTATATTATATAGTATATACTTATTATATAGCACATGTTCACTTTATTTATGTGCTTCCACGCGTTATCGAGACTCTGATACCATGCGAAAATTATTCCAGCTAAAAGTTTAAACTTACGGTTGAAGTTCAATAAACGGTTTTATACCTAATACACATGTTCTATAGCTGTGATTCTGTAGAGTTTTGGTTGCTGTTTAAATATTATCTGAATCCTGATACAGGTACTGATACTGAACAGTATAACTGAGCATGAGTTCTGAAACTTCACCTGCAAACTGTATCGGATGGGCAGCCAGAGATCCATCCGGAGTTCTTTCACCTATCGAATTTAATCGAAGGTATCCTGAAATTATATTCATTCTTGTAGTCCGTGTTTCATTAGAACAGCATTGGTAGTTCACTGTTGTTACTTCATTGATGATTCATTTCGCAAGTTTATGACTGTCCTCATTTTACTTCTATGGCCCGTAAGTTGGGACACAATGTTGATTATCTCTTAGTATTGAAGTCAGATATGATAAAATGGGATGTAAACAAATACATCTGAGAACTGTAACATAAAGGCTTCTGCTCGTTTTTGCATAATTAAAATACTCCTTTCCAACCGAGTACTTGTTTTTATTGAAAACAGTTGAATGCTGTTGATTTTCTGCTATTCTCTGCCACTGTATTTGATTTCTCCTATATTAGAGGAATACTTTAATAATTACTTATTGTTTTGGGTTACCTAAAACTTAATCGCTCGTTGAATCCAGGATTGTTGCGAATGATGACGTATCCATTAAGATTACACACTGTGGAGTATGCTATGCTGATGTAGCCTGGACAAGGAACTTGCATAATGACGCCAAGTACCCTGTTGTACCCGGGTATGTAAGCCATTTTGAAATAATAATTATTTTAGACTTCGCATTTTTTTTTCCTTTAATTTACTTTTTTCTGTATATCTTGCTTGGTGTGTAGTCATGAGATTGTAGGAACAGTAAAAGAGGTCGGCCCAAATGTTCATCGCTTCAAAGTCGGGGACCATGTTGGAGTTGGAACCTATGTGAATTCATGCAGAGATTGTGAATATTGCGATGATGGGATGGAGATAAATTGTGTTAAAGGGGCAGTTTATACATTCAATGGAGTCGACACAGATGGTACAGTCACGAAAGGAGGTTACTCTACTTCTATCGTTGTTCATGAAAGGTCGGTTTTCTTAAAATAATGTTCTTATCAAAGTCATCTTATAGTTACTGAGCTTCTACTCGGAAAGTTAAATTCTTGTCAATTGTATTCTTAGGTATTGCTACAAGATTCCTGACAACCTTCCCTCACATTTAGCAGCACCCTTATTATGTGCTGGAATTACTGTTTATACGCCCATGATGCGTCATAACATGAACCAGCCTGGTAAAAGTCTTGGGGTGATTGGTCTTGGTGGCCTTGGGCATATGGCTGTATTGTTCGGTAAAGCATTTGGGCTTAAAGTCACGGTGTTAAGCACAAGCATATCAAAGAAAGACGAAGCCCTGAATTTACTCGGTGCTGACAATTTTGTTCTTTCGTCTGATGAACAACAAATGAAGGTAAATATTTCCCTGTCCAACTTTACAGTAAGTTTACTCCGACTTGCCTGTTCCTGTACTTATGGTTTCTGACAGTTCCCGGTAATGGTTGAATGTTTGGTGCAGGCTCTAGCTAACTCACTCGACTTCATAGTAGACACTGCATCGGGAGATCACCCAATTGAGCCATACATGTGGCTTTTGAAGACATATGGCGCTTATGCTCTGGTCGGCTTCCCTTCAGAAATAAAATTCAGTCCTGCCAGCCTTTCAATAGGCATGAAAACGTTCTCCGGCAGCATAGTTGGTGGTACCAAAACGACTCAAGAAATGTTGGAATTTTGCGCTGCTAATAAAATATATCCCAAGGTGGAAATTATTCCTATTCAATATGCAAACGAAGCAATTGAAAGGCTTTTAAACAGAGATGTCAAATACCGGTTTGTCATCGACATTGAGAACTCTCTTAATTGATATTCTCATTGGAAGAAAAAAACCCATTATACGCTAAAAACACCATAGGAAACTAATGTACATCGTATTTACATTTCGTGTTTATTTTTGAGTTTGTATTGGTGTTTAGACGGTCTCAAAACCGCCTATGATTGTTTTCAGCTTCAAATTGCAAAGAACTTTTGTTCTGAAAGGTTTCATGTTGTGCTCAATGATCACTCATGCAATTTGATCCTTCCTTATTTTTCGACCAACAATGGGATAATAAAATGGTGCTGTATCACTTTGTTTTACTGTTTTTCTTTCTACCAAGTTCCTACTATATATTCCTTGATTTCACCTTCATGCTCATACAAGTTGAAATATACATTCGATGTTGTAAATAAACGTCTAGATTATGCATTTGTTGTGCTATTCCATTTTGGTGTGTCTCATTCTTTTGTTGTCCTTTCTATTTTAGGATTACATTTAATGAGCAATTTTTTTTTTAATAGTATTATTTTTATTAAATATAGTTCATATCAAGTTTAAAAGAATATAATTCTAAATATAAAAAAGAATTCATTTTCCTTAAAACAGCTGAAATACGTGCTCTAGCACAGCGCGCTAAGATAACCCATATTAACCCGGACGATTGCAGTTCAAGATATTTCTATAATAGGATAGCTGAACGAAAGCACCTTAATTATATTCGGAAAATTATTGATCATAGAAGGAAGCTTCATTCTGATCAGAATGGAGTCGAAGAAATTTTGTATACTGACAGTGATTGAAGAAAATCCCAGTGAAGAAGTTTCTGAAGACTGGGTGAAATCAAGAACATTCAGAAAACAACATCTATTATTATAAATCCAAATTAGTCAAGAGTGTGTACATGTCAGCACTTACCTAGGCAAGGGTGAATTTTTGACCATCCTATTAATTAACATTTCACTTTTTGAATCGGTCTTCAAAATTAATTATAAATATAGATTAGCAATTAATAAGCAATGCACTGTAAAACAGAATAGTTGAGCATGAGTTCCGAAACTTCACTTGCAAATTGTATCGGATGGGCAGCCAGAGATCCATCCGGAGTTCTTTCACCTATTGAGTTTAGTCGAAGGTATGGTTATATAAATGTGCATTCTTCTAATACAGTCCTTGTTTTCATTAGAACACCAATGTGAGGAGTAAGGAGTACCATGTGAGGATAGTAATGTGAAATCTTCGCCTGGTTTTTGCGTTAGAATACCTGTCTCCAATAGACTACGCTTTAATTTCATCGAATACAGTTGAATGCTGTTAAATTTCCATTGTTTTCTGCCACTCGTTTTTGCAGTAAATACCAGTCTCCAATGTTGTTAATCTTTGGCTGGGTTTTGCATTAGAATACCTGTTTCCATTAGACTACTCTTTAATTTTATTAAATACAGTTGAATGTCGTAAATTTCCCTCATTTTTCTGCTACTGTATTTGATTTCTTCTCCATAAAAAGAATAATGCTCGAATAATTTTGCCTGTATTAAGTTGCATTAAACTTATCGCTAGTTGATTCCAGGGTTGTTGCAAATGATGATGTTTCCATTAAGATTACGCACTGTGGAATATGCAACGCTGATGTAGTCTGGACGAGGAACGTACATAAAGACTCCAAGTACCCTGTTGTGCCAGGGTATGTTTCTATGTCATTTCGGAGTACTAATTTAAGTGGCCTTGCTGTTAGTCTTTTCATCGTATTTCTTTTCCAAATTACTAATTTCTGTATATGTTGGCCGGTGTGTAGTCATGAGATTGTCGGAACAGTAAAAGAGGTCGGGACAAATGTTCATCGCTTCAAGGTAGGGGATCTTGTAGGAGTTGGAACTTTTGTGAATTCATGCAGAGATTGTGAATATTGTGATGAGGGAATGGAGGTCGGTTGTGTGAAAGGGGCAGTTTATACATTCAATGGAGTTGACGCAGATGGTACAGTCACGAAAGGAGGTTACTCTATCTCCATCGTTGTTCATGAAAGGTCGGTTATTTATTTAAACTAAGTTTCCCTCTAGTTCGAGTTGAATGATGTTCGAGTTGGAACTGAATTATCAGGTACTGTTACAAGATCCCTGACGGCCTTCCCTCACATTTAGCAGCACCCTTATTATGTGCTGGAATTACTGTGTATTCGCCCATGATGCGCCATAACATGAACCAGCCCGGTAAAAGTCTCGGAGTGATTGGCCTTGGTGGCCTAGGGCATATGGCTGTATTATTCGGTAAGGCCTTCGGCCTAAAAGTCACGGTCTTTAGCACAAGCATGTCGAAGAAAGACGAAGCCCTGACTGTACTAGGTGCTGACAATTTTGTTCTTTCATCTGATGAACAACAAATGAAGGTAAATATAGATTACTCCGAATTGGCAGTTGCTTCACGTACGCGTTCTGACAGTTGTCGTTAATGGTTGAATGCTTATTGCAGGCTTTAGTGAATTCACTGGACTTCATAGTAGACACTGCATCAGGAGATCACCCAGTTGAGCCATACATGTGGCTTTTGAAGACGTTTGGCGCTTATGCTCTGGTTGGCGGTTTTCCTTCAGAAGTGACATTCAGCACTGGCAGCCTGCTATTTGGTATATCTTCTACTTCTTGTCTATTTTATCGAATTTGGGTACAAATACATGACATAACAGATAACTACGCGCTCATGGGCTAGACTCGGATAATTGAATTGTCCGTACACAAATTGAATTGATTCCAATTTGTGGAATTGTTGATATGGATTCTGAACTGAGCTGAACTGATACTACAATTTGTTATAGGCATGAAAACGTTCTCCGGCAGTTTAACTGGTGGTACCAAAACTGCTCAAGAAATGTTGGAATTTTGCGCGGTTAATAAAATATATCCCAAGGTTGAAGTAATTCCTATTCAGTATGTGAATGAAGCAATTGAAAGGCTCTTAAAGAAGGATGTCAAATACCGGTTTGTCATCGACATTGAGAATTCTCTCAAATGACATCCTCGCGAGAACAGAAAACAAAATCCATAATACGGAGCACCTCACAAAACAATATAACATCATAACCACAGAATGTAACTTATGTTTACCTCTTTTGTGGTTATGTTTGTACTTAAGACCGTCTTGTGAACCGTCATTCTCGAATTACGTACTAGGTTTTTTTATTCTTATGTCATGAGCATTTCTTCTGAAATGTCTCATGTTGTGCTCAATAAAGACTCTTACATTTTTTGGTTTACTGTTTTTCTCTATACATTTTTGTGATTTTAACTCCATGCTCATACAAGTCACAGTATACATTGATGCAAGTCTAGGACATGCACTAAAACATTTTTTTTTTGGTGAGAGCATTAAAACTTGTACGTCCACGGTCCACTTATATTTGGTCAAATGTAGTGAATTGAACTGAATTGAGGCAGTAGGCAACAGGTAATAAATAGGTTGACATGAGCAAAGTGCAAACTTACTACTAGTTTCTCAATCAAATTGAAAGATGGACGTTAATTTTTTCCAATTCAATTAAAATATGGCTGGAAATCGCGAAAATGGTGATTAGCCCCCATAACTTTAGCCAATTGTGAGATTAGGTCCATAACTTACAAATGTAGTAATTACGCCCCATAACTTTGATAAAAAAATGAAATTCAACCAATTTTTTTACTTTCAACCAAAATTGCACAAAAAAATTCAATTTCATTCATCAATACAATTTTTAAGTATACAATAAAACTTATTAAAAATTTAAAATTGTGTATGCAATTTATTACACATTGTTGAAAATAAATATTTGAATGAATTAAATAAGGGTTATTTCACGAGATTAATTCAAACTATGCCTCGTCTTCTCATATTAATCCAAACTATTTTTTAACTCAGAATAATCCGACTTATGGCCACATTTTTCCTGTATTGAACTTGTGCATTTTTTGACGGGTGATAATAGGTAATGTAACAGGTGAAGAACATTCTTCATCTTCTTCTCTGTTCAATTCTTAACCCAAAAACAATTTTTACATCCACTAATAAGTAATACACTATCTCCATCAGCCTACTTGCTAGGTATATGAATACATCCTCTTCTTCTGATTCATTAATAATATTTCCTGAACTATTGATGAAATTCTTCCCAAGTACGTGCAACTTTTCTCTGAAAAAGAAATAGGTTCTGCACCTACAGGAGTAGAATTTTCAGGAGGTTTCAATAGTTTCGAAGTTCGATTTGTGTTCGATTCACAAACAATGAAGAATTTGTTAACCTCGTAATTTTGACCCGGAACCAACCCCCACCAGCACCTCCAAATCCATCTTTTTGCCCAAATGAATCAAATGGGTACTTGAAAATGTGAAGTACCACCCAAATTTGGACTACCCATATAGTTTCGAGTATCATCAGTAAAACCAGCCAAACTCCAACCATTCCCGTAAATTTTATGATTGTTTTGAACATCTTGAAAAAATCCGTCATTTTCTACGGAACCAAGATTGGACTTTGAGGTAAAGGGTTGCTAAAGATGTTACCTTTTGACGGAAATAAGTAAGAAATCTCAGATGGGCATAAACTTGAAGGATTATAAACCTTCTCTCCGTATACACCACGGTAATCAGCTAGATCCGGGTCTTGTTTGGTTGTTGTGTGCTCAGGTTGTGTCTGGATAGGAGAGTAGTGGTCTTCAATTGTGGGTGTCATGGTGGTTTGCGTGAGGTCGTCAGTTGTGGGTGGGGGAATTGGAGTAGGGCGGTGGTTACTGGTTAGAGCCTTAGAGGTGGTTGGGGAAGATAGTTAAAAATAAATAAAACAGGTTTTTTCCTAAAATAAATGTAAATTTAACCCGGATAAAAGGTGGTCGGTCACCAAGTCTAATTTGAGAAGACGGTAATTAAAGATAGGTTTATTATGAGTTAAAACATAGTTTGGATTATTATAAGAAGACGGGTAATAGTATGGATTATTCTCGTGAAATAACCCTACTCATATATACAAATAATTGAGCCGGATAGAGTAATATTTATGCTTTGGATACTTTCAATCACTTCCTTTGTTTGTCAGATTGAGTGAGATAACACAGTGCTTCAAAATGAAATTGGGCCGTTTAGGTTACGTAGCCCAAAACTAAATGATTATTACAAAAGCCCATAAGCCTAATTACGGCTTTTAATCATGAAATTAGGGTTTAAGACTTCTTAATTAACACCACTATTTATAACTCCACGCCTCTATTTCTCTTCTCTCATGATTTTCTCCCCATCCCCTCTCTTGATCTGTCTTCCTCACTTTTTTATACTCATACCAAAATGTTCATACAAGCTCTAGCCTCTTTTTATCTTTTGTGCACGTTTTAGAAAAACCGTTTTGTTATATAGTATATATTTTATTAAACTGTTTGCTATATATTTTATTTATTTTTAAAATATGTGAAATAAAAGAGCAATGATGAGAACGAAGATTGTCATGCACCACTCTGATGTTTATCAATATGCTGATATATTCTCTTATACCCATTTTTTTTCTGAGCTCTCTTTTATTTACAGTATTCCTAAAACACTTATATTACGAAATTTTTATATAAGACCGTCTTACAAAGGTTATAGGAAACCAGATGATGGCGATTCAATAAGTTTTAGGAACAAGGATCGAACCATGATGCGGACCGTATTAAGTTTTTGCTTATGGTGATTTTATTTTCGTTTTTGATGGTTTTTCCTTCGTTTCTATCAAAATTTATAGAAAACTTTTGTATTGATTTTTAAACTTTATCAGTTTTTCATTTCTGGTTTGATTTTATTTGATTGAAGTTGAAGTTTGCCTTCTGTTAAAGTTTAAACTTCAATCTAGTTTTATTAATGCTAACCTGTCATTCTGTCAAACATATTAGGTTGTCGTATTCATCTCCGTATCAACTTTAAACGAGTCACCATTACTTGAATTCTAACATGACCCAATTACATAAACTAATTGTTTGTCTCAACCCTAATCTAACCCGCCTTGTTTTCTTATAACACAACTTGAACTATTTAACCCATTTATTTTTAAGTTAGTCATTTTTAATCTACTTAACCTGTTTAACCTAATAAACTATTAAAATAAACTAAGATATATAGCCATACTGTCCCAAAAATTTGTAAGATGAAGCTTATGACTTTGATAATAAAATTAGTCTCAAGAATTTGTTGGGAAATTAACGCCAATCTCCCATGCGCAACGGAATTTGTTGGGAAATTAATGCCAATCTCCCATGCGCAACGGAAACAACCAACCGACAAATAAACCGTAAAAGTAAATAAATGTAAGCAATAATAAGATGAGACGATATTTTAGGGTCAAACCCAAGGCAAAACGTAACCGTCCCGAATTAATTATACCAATTCGAAACTCACAATAATATAAGACAACTACCTCTAACCCTCCAGTAATATTAGTAATTGCTACTAATATCACCCCTAGAGTAACCTCCTAAATTATTGTATAAAAACACCCGTTGTACTGCCTCTCACTCTCAAACCCGACTTACTATTTTCTACCAAGCTAGTTTGATATATGTTGTGAGATACATTTTCAAAGGATTTCCCCCTTTATAATTCTCTCGTTGTCCATGAATGAAGTAATCATATTCATATGTTTTACGCAATTGTAAAAACGCAATTGTAAAAACAAATGACTCATATTCATTTAACTCACCTATATATGTTACATGTGCAACATTATTACATGTAACATTTTAATTAAAACTTTATATTGGATGTTATCCAACAGAATTAATATAGACTCGAATTAATTCAACTCTAATACAATCAATAAACAAAATGAAAGACTAACCTTGGTCCATGTTTTACAAACGCACATAATACAATGACAATAATATAAATGATTAACCAAGTGGTGTTAGTCCAGTGGTAGCTGAGTTAAACCTTGAAGCTTGCAGATATGCAGGAGTTGAGAGGTCTCAGGTTCGACTACCAGCTGGGACGATGATCACTTGGCCACTGCAGCTAGGGTTGAGCAAAACCGGTTACCCGGCCCGGTTTTGCAAACCGGTTCGGTCCCCGGTTTTAAAAACCTTAAATTTCTTAAACCTCACCCGCACCTCTTTTAATCCGGGTAACCGGTTTTTGTGAAATTTTCAAACCGGATTTGAAAACCGGTTACCCGAACCGGTTTTCGAACCCGGTTTTTGGTTGAATGCTCTTGAATGGCACAATAAACATGCTGCCAATTTGACTTTTGAAGAAATTGGTTGTCAAATGTTAAAATTACTTCATAAAAAAGTTATACATATTAAAGTTCAAAGAGTCGTAGACATGTAAATGATGTTCAAAACTACAATTAAAGAGTCACACATCTAAAATTACTTCATAAAGAAATAGCGTTTTGATGTTTTGGGCTTAAATCTTGGCTTGGGTGTGTTTAATTCATAGATGAAATTATATTTTTGAGAAAAACGTCAATCCGGTTTTAAAAGTGGTCTCCGGTTTGATTTTATTTAGACCCGCACCCGCACCTCATTTATGCTTAAAAATTCGGTTCGGACCCCGCACCGGAAAAAACCCGAATTTTTCGGTCTCCATTATTCGGGTTTCGGTCCGGTTTCGGTTTAAAAATGCGGTTCGGTTTTTTGTGCTCAGCCCTAACTGCAGCCCCCGAAGGGGGTGGCTTACATGTCCATGTGGTGGTGCGGGAATGCATGGGCCGGGGGGACTCAACCCCCTCATCATCAAAAAAAAAATATAAATGATTGAAACACTAGCCATATTGTCCCAAAAGTGGTTGTTAAGAGGGTGTTTGGTTGGCTACTTTGGAATGGAATGGAATGGATTGAGTCCCTTCAATTGTTTGGTTGGGTGATTTTGGAATGGAGTTAGATAACCAATGGATTCTAACTCCACCCCAACCCCTTGGAATCCCATACCCACCTCTTCCCCTTGGATTCCAACTTCATTCCTTCATGGTTATTATTAAAATGAACCAAACAAGTTTTTAATGGAATGGAATTAGAACCCCATACTACTATGGTTTCTCATCTCATTCCATTCCATTCCTACGCACTGAACCAAACGACCCCTAAGTGTTTTGGAATGGTCGGATCAAGTATCTAAGAAGCCTTGATGAAAAGAAATGGCCGCACAGTGGTTGTTACAAAAAAGGGCTTTATGAAGTGACTACAAGTCAAGGTCATCGTCTTGGAAGTCTTGGTGGTAGAAGCCACACAGTGATTTTGTCGGAAAGGACATGTACTTGTAACAAGTGGCAAATCTACCATTATCCTTGTTCACATGTAATGGCGATATGTCGCTCATTCTCGATCGATGTGGATCAATTTTTTGACCAATTATACTCTTCTGGGGAATACCATGGTTGTTATCGTGTAGTCTTTCGACCTCTTTTCGATGTGGGTTATTGGAATCCATGGACGGTGAAAAAATTTATTCCAAATGATACTTTGATGAGAGGAAAGGGAAGACTGATATCTAAAAGAATTCGTAATGAAATGGATGAGGTTTCCAAAGCGACTATTACTTGTAGTTTATGTAATGTTGAGGGTCATAACAAGCGGACATCTGTAACAAATAAATCTAGCGGGTAATACTTGAGTCTTTTGTCTTTGTTTAACTTAAACTAGCATGTTAATTTTTTTTTTTTTACAAATATAATGTTTATTTGTTTATGTGTTTAGGTCAAATGGAGTCAGGCCCAGTAGATCCTTGCGTTCTAAAATTGCAAGAGGAGCATAGAAGCACGGATATTTGGGATGAAGCGGAAATTAACGGTTATACTTAACGTCATTGTTTAAACTAGTATAGCTCCCGTGCTACAGCACGGTGTTTTTTAAATGTCATTGTTAAAGATGGTTGCACTAAAATACAAAGTATTAGTTTCAACTCATTTTGTTTAGGGGAAATATTGATAATATTTCGTATTAGAAGAAATAAAATAGAAAGATCTACATTATTGATACGAATAAATTAATGAATTTTACTTGATTATTTTGTCAACTTTATTTTAGAAAATAAATATTATTATATCATTATATATTCATTAAAGGTATTAATCTAGTGAGATTTATATCAAATAAGATAAAATATGTATTTGTGATAAAAAAAAAAGTCATTCATATTTTAACTTAATACATACAAAGATTGAGCCGAATTATTAAACATTTAGTCATGAGTATTAAATTTTGTATATATCATATTTTTGAAACTTCTAGATTAAAAGCCCTTACAAAAACAATTAACAAATATTATATTTCTTCCGTCTCATTCGTTTGTTTAGCTTTGATTATAAAACCTCCCAAAAATAATAAAAAAGGTAAATAAATGACGGTGACGAAGGGGCTACAAACAAAAAATTAGCATTTCTAATTTAAAGTCGTCTTATCTTAAAAATACTCTCACTCATGATTATAGAACCTCTCACAAATATTATTGCAAAATATTTTAGAGAGATGCTTAACCTTTTTAATATATCAGTATGTTATCTTTTTTATTTTATTATTTTGTAAAATATATTATCACTATCTTTGATATTTTCAACGTGAGCTCATATTTTAATATGAGGATAAGAAGATAAAACGGAAAACTAATGAAAAGAATTGAGTAAAGTCATAAAATTTGTATTTTAAAGAAATTTTTTTTTCCACAAAACTAATAATCAATTTATAAATTTGCTCAAATAATTTTAAATATTATTTTTGTCACAAAATTAACAATATTAGTTCATAATTTTTTATACAAATTAAGTACGTGGTAATTTTTTTTATAGAAACTAATAATATCAATTTATCGGTTTTCATATAAGAATTTTTTATTTATACCAAAAAAATTTTAATTAAAAGATTTAAATTTAGTTAAAATAAGATTATAATGATAAAGATTATATCTTTATTAAAAGATAACCCCCTATTTACTAAATGAATAGTTGAATTCATGAATTTTCCCTCCAAAAAGCATTTTTTAAATTAGGAAGCTATTTATTAAATTGTTTTTACTAAATAAAGAAATTAATAATTATAATGTATTTCAATAAAATTAATCTTTTTATCAAATTATATAATTTTCACTAAACACTAAACTATAATATTTTAATTAAAATATATAAATAATATAAATTTATAAAATATTAAATCTTTTATTAATGCTATTATTTAAGCATGAATTGACTCATACTTTGTATTAACAAAATTATAAATCGTTTTGATTAATTTCATGAAAAAAAATTGAGATAATTTATAAAATTGTAATAATCAGCTTTGTAGTATAAAAATACTTTTAAAAAAATATAATTCAACACATTAATAAATTTTGTTGGATTAATTTTTAGTTTTAATTTTTTTTCTCGAAGCAAAATACAATAACGAGAAAAATGAACAATTAATGAGATACCACTATTATTTTACAGTTCAATTTTACTTAATTTTCTTGAATAATTTTACAGTTCAAATTTTGTTTTCCATATCAAAATATAATAACGTGAAATATTAAAAATTAATGAGGTTTAATTTAGCATTATTAAGTAATACAAAAAAAAAACTTTATAAATACCGCGCATTTATTGCACGGGATCTAAGCTAGTAATTTAATAAACATATAGTTATATCTTTAGTTAAAATAAGATTATAATGATTAAAGATTATATCTTTATTAAAAGATAATAATTTAATAAAAATATAGTCTTGTTTTCTTATTTAGTTAAATTCCTCTTGCATGGAAAACTATTGGGAATTTTTATTTTTTTAGTAGTAGGGGGGATTACTTGAATTACGAGTCATTGTTTAACATACTAGTATTAGAAAGGTATTTGTTTTTTTTTTAAAGGATATCGCGCCGCTAAATGTAGAAATCATCTATATTCCAAATCCAAATTCACCATAGCCTCAACTGTCGAGAATTTCATTAGTGGAACCCAGTTTTATGATATTCATAGGTTGGCTTTTGTTGTTGTTCGTAATGATATTGTAACTGCATTAATGGAGCGTTAGAGACAAGAAACCCACACTTTTCATTTACCGGTTGCAGAAAATACCGTCGCCTTGCAAGATGTAAATATCTTGTTGGGTCTAAAGGTCGATGGATCATCTATAACCGGTAAAAGTGATTAATTTTGACATCAGCTATTGGAGCATTACTTAGGTATTAGGCCATCTACTAGTGTATTTAAAAGTGATATTGTAACTCATTCAACGTATGAAAACTGAGTAAGCCGCCAACTTTCCGAGCGGCTTTACTCATTTAACCTATGAAAATTCTCAAACCCCTGAATCCAATAGCTACACTAAAATTTAACTTACTATAACAGACAAAGCCGCCAACTTCCCTAGCGGCTTTCCCATTTTTGTTAAATTTTATCAAATATTGGGAATTTGGAAGAACAAAATTAGGTAAATCCACCATGTTTGTTAGCGACTTTGTAGAAAACCTTGAAAAATAAAATAAAAAGTTATGACGTGAATCCATTGAGCCAACATTTATTAATGAAGAGTTAGAGAGGTCCAATGAAGAGTTAGAGAGGTCCGTGAATTTTACGGAAAATTAAAATATTTTGTAGTATTAAATACAATCATCAAAATTTTGTTTTTCATTTTAAAAGTAACTAGTTTTATACCCGTGCAAATTGCACGGGTATAGTTTCAAATTTGTTGTCAAAAATAATGTTAAAATGTTGGTTAAGTTTTGTATAAAGTCATATATTCAACCTTAGTCATTTTAACACGTTTAAAACTTAGATTATATTAACACAATTAAAATGGGAGACATTACTCCCGTGTAAAACATAAAAGTAATGTCTGCATATGAAAAAATGAATCCGTACAAATTGCGTGGTATTGTTTTACACGTGTTGATTGTTAATCAAGGCCCGTGTATTTGAACTTATTGTGTAAATTGCACGGGATTGCTCATGATATTTATAATCTGGCCCGTGTATACATACGCATTGTAAATTCGAAATACGCAATTTACACATATTATATGTATGTGTAAATTTGTAATTTGGGCCACTATATTAAAATTATAATATGTATAGCATGTGTAAAACAAAACCATGTAAATTGCACCGGATTGCTTAAACTTGTCGTGTGTTAGTGTCGTGGTTGTTTCAATGGGAGACAATCTCATGCAAATTCTTAATATAGTTGTTGCAATTGACACATACCCGTGATTTTGAAAGAACGTACCTTTAAAATCTACCCGCGTTGTCACGATTGTTTAAATGGAAGTCACGTAAAATTGTTAGGTTAATACATACCCGTGCAATTTTCACAGAAGTATTAAAAGTATATAAATAATTGAAAAATAACTATATTTTTATTATTTTATTTAACATATGTTAATTAAAGGTCAATGAATGAATGAGAGGAAAAAATTTATAAAACCATCACTACTACAAATACAGGCAACCAAAACGGCCCTTTAACAACGCTTATTCACGAAAATCATCAAAACACGTTGTAGAATTTATTCCGCGAATTTTACCAAACTTAATTACAACGGTTATCTGTTGTTAGCCGTTGTTATTTGTTTTAACAACGGGTCATACTTAAACAACCGTTGTTAATGAAAAAACTAATAACAACGGTTAAATTTTAACCGTTGTTAATGGTTTGGCGCCAAAGTAGTGAAAAGTAATCACAACGGTTATATTAGAACCCGTTTTTAATACTTTTTAACAACGGTTGTAGACTCAATAACCGTTGTTATTAATATTATGAAAATCTTAAGAACAACATATTGCTTTATTCTGCTATACGCTACAAACACAAACACAAGCTAATACTGCTACTATATCATCCTCCATTCCTCCCTGATCGTCTCTCTGTCTTCATCTCCGTCACTGTTGTCACGTCTTCTCTCCCTCATCGTGTTTATCAATCAGGTATATATATGTTTCTTAGCAACGCTTATAACTAGATATAGGATTTTTTGGGTTATTATCTAATTTGTTGATAATTTAGCTTAATTGCTTTCCTGAATTTCGTTTATTTCTTTGCCTATTATTGTATTTTCTGAATTAGTTGCCTATTATTACGAATGTAGAATAATGACTCGAACTTGGATGATTGATGCAAATATGAGTGACCGCACCTACAAGGATGGTTTAGCTGAATTTTATGAATTCGTTTCGAACAATTTGAAAGGTTCTTCTAGTATTGCATGTCCTTGTGAAAGATGTGGTAATATTAGCTATATGGCTTTTCTGGACGTTAAAATACACCTAGAAAAGTGGAGATTTAGTCGATCCTATACACTTTGGATTTTTCATGGGGAATCATTAGAGGAAGAGAATAACTCTGAAGAAGATGATGTTGAGGTACACGAAAGGCTAACTGATGATCCTGAGTTTGCCGAGTTTTTTGAGTTGGAAGTAGAGAAGTTGAATGTTGGGTCTATAGATAATGAAGAGAATGATGATGAGTCCATTGCTTTTGAAGATGTAGGTGATGACACTAGTAATTGGGATGACCTTAACAACATGTATGAGAAGTTGTGTGAGTCTGAAGCACCTCTGTATCCTGGTTGTAAGTTCACAAAAATGTCGGCTGTGGTGAAGTTGTATAATATCAAGGGGGCAAATGGGGTGAGTGACACGTGTTTCACTAGTTTTTTAGCCTTGATAAAGGAGTTGCTTCCTGATGGTAATGTTCTACCTGTTAAGACATATGAGGCGAAAAAACTAATAAGAGGAGTGGGTATGAAATATGAGAAAATACATGCATGTCCAAATGATTGCATATTGTATCGGAAATTATATCAAAACTTAATCAATTGCCCTAAATGTTTGGAGTGGCGTTATAAGGATAAGGAAGGGATCCCGGCTAAGGTGTTGTGGTATTTTCCATTGATACCAAGAGTCATAAGGATTTATGCGAATCCCGATGATGCAAAAATGTTAACTTGGCATGAAACAGGAAGAATAAATGATGGAAAGCTAAGACACCCGGCAGATGGTAAGCAATGGAAATCGTTCGACGCTAAGTATCCCGAGTTCGGCAATGAACCTAGAAACTTACGTCTAGCGCTGTCCACTGATGGAATGAACCCACACGGAAACATGAGTAGCCAACATAGTACTTGGCCAGTAGTGTTGGCTATTTATAACTTACCTCCATATGTGTGCATGAAAAGAAAGTATTTGATGTTGTCGTTGTTAATTTCCGGCCCTAAACAACCTGGAAATGATATAGATGTATATTTGGAACCTCTTCTAGATGATTTGCGATTGTTGTGGGATAGTGGGATAGAAGTATTTGATGCATATAAGAACGAAACTTTCAATTTGAGAGCGATGTTATTGTGTACAATAACTGACTATCCGGCTTATGGCGACCTTTCTGGGCACACAGTTCATGGGAAAGAGGCTTGTCCATTGTGTGGGGAGGATATCGAGTCCGAATACTTGAAGTCTTCTCGTAAGTATGTGTATATGGGAAATAGGAGGTTCTTTTCTCATGACCATTGTTATCGCAAGATGCAGAAAGCATTCAATGGAAGACAAAAGTTCAAACCTCCTAGAATTTTGAGTGGGCATGAAGTTTATCAAAAAGTAAAGCATATTGAGATAGATTATGGGAAGAAGAGCGGCTCTAAATTGTCTACTCGTGGGTATAAGAAAAGATCCATATTTTTTGATAAACTTCCATATTGGCCTGACACTGGAGGTCGCATTGCCTCGATTTCATGCACATTGAGAAAAATGTCTGTGATAATATTATCAATACCCTTCTCAATGTTCCTGGTAAAACAAAGGATAACGCCGCAACTAGGGAAGATATGAAAATAATGGGTATTAGGCTAGAGTTGGCACCACGAAGAGAGGTAATCGTACATTTTTACCGCTTGCAGCAGACTTTTACCCTTTCACGGAATGAGAGAAAAGAGTTCTGTGCATGCTTGAATGGAATTAAAGTGCCACATGGTTATTCGTCGAACATCAAAAGCCTAGTGTCGATGCAAGACCTAAAACTCACCGGGTTAAAGTCACATGATTGTCACACTTTGATGCAACAATTACTACCTTTGGCTATTCGTTCCATTTTACCTGAAAAGGTAAGATATGATATAACTAGATTCTGTCTCTTCTTCCAGTCCATATGCGAGAAAGTCATCGATCCCGATGACGCGGATTCATTGCAGGACCTCGTTGTAACCTCTCTTTGTCAGTTGGAAATGTATTTTCCACCCTCTTTCTTCACTATCATGATTCATCTGACCATTCACTTGGTTAGGGAGATTTGGTACCTTGGGCCCGTGTACTTGAGATACCAGTATCCTTTCGAAAGATTGATGAAAGTCTACAAGGACTATACATCTAATCGGTATCGTCCGGAAGGTTGTATTCTTTGACGCTATTTTTTAGACGAAGCTCTTTCATATTGTTACGCTCATCTATCCCCTGAGGAGTTGATTGGCGTTCCTAAGAATCGTCATAGTGACTGGATGACCGGAAAAGGTATTAGGGGCCGGGTTGAAAAAATTGTGACACGTGAAATGTTGCATTTAGCACACTGTAGACACCTCGTTTCTGCACCCCTCGCAAACCACCCGGTGATGATTGGGCCGCATGTTTGATTCGCGGAACGATTTGTGACAGTTCGTAAGGTTATCGTCAAGTGATTGCTCAAATATTTAATGTCTACCTCTTAGTTGTCATCTACGTACCGATACGGTCGTTTTGGCAGTAATTAGAGTACATTCGGAGTCCGGGTCAAAAACCGTCTCCATTTTCTGATAGCTGTTAAATCCCGAGTCAGAATGTTATGGAATGTTCCGGGTATTTCTATTCCATATTTCACAAATTTTATCTTTTGGCAAATAATATCCCGTAATATTCAAAAGATAATCGAATTAAATCCGTCCTACCATAACTTAAACACGGAAATCTTTCTTAAACAGGAGGAAACCTCCTGGGAATAGACGCAACAGCCAGTCTTTGCGCCTCTTCCAAGAGACGCAGTGGCTGCTGCGCCTCTTCCCAGGCCCTTCTTTGCATGATTTACGTATCTTTTTCATATCTTTCCGAGATTCACTTCCAAAGAGTCTCCGAAACCCTATTTCTTCACGTGATTAGTATAAATAGGAGCTTTCGTTCCTCATATTTCTCACGCGAGTGTCCGCCCTTCTCTTCTCCCTTTGCATTCTAGACTTCGTTCTTACTAATTGGCGCCTACGTGCTTGGACTTCCGACCACGTAAGCTCGGATCTTTCCGGGTACCAGCCTCTCCGTTTCATGACCGACCAATTTGACCACTACACTCAATCAATCTAATTAATCAATCTTGTTAAATCGTTTTCCTCTTTCGAGGGCACTCTTTCCTTGCATTCGCGTCGAGCATTCACTAATCGATCTTCTTAGTTCATCTCGTTCTGTCAACATGTAAGTCTGAGGGTGTAATAGTTCCTTTTATTTATTGTATTTTAATTATTGTATAACAATTGTAAGATTTATGTCGGAAACACCATTAAAATCGATTTCTAAAACCGTCTTTAAAACCCTGTTTTCGCGGATTTCCGTGAGATGACGTCAGAAAAGACGCAGCAATCGCCGCGCCTCTTCGAAGGAGCGCGGCACCTGCTTTGCCTCTTCGTGAGGGGCCGCCGCAGCTTCTCGCTTCTTTTCTTCTTCCTCCGTCCTCTGTAATTCGTATTCGTGTTTTTTTCATTTGTTCCTTTTGTTCATTAATTCGTTCATCATAATAACATATCAATTCACATGTATATTGTATATTATTTATCATCATTAGCATATTTTAATTCATCATAAATCCGACTCAAATCCCTTATAATTCATATTTGCGGGTTTTCGTCATTAAATTCAATTCGAGTTTTAGGGATTCAATTCGTTCGTATTGGGTTTCGAATTAAATCGTTGATAAATTTGCATCTGTTTATTTATTGTTCATCACTAATTCGTCATCAATCCATCATGTTTAATTTAATCAGTTAATTGTTTGTTTAGTTTAATCGTTCATTAACATCGACCCTTCACATAATTAATCCGTTTATTTCCGTCTCATCCATGTCCTACTGTTTTATGACCTCAATCATATGTAAATAATCCATTAATCACTTTCATCCGAGTCTAAATAATAATCAATCCATTAATTTATCAATCAAACGTTAACAATTTGCAGTTCCGGCTTCACAGCCAGAACTCACCCTTGGAATGACGCAAGAATCGGGCCGCGCTCTTCCAAAGGGCGCAGTGTCTGCTGCGCCTGTTCCAGGGTGATTTCTGTCCCTGAACTCCTTTTCTGCCTTGACCTAGTTTAATTAGCTACGTATTAATCAACTAATATTAGTATTATCACCTTCTGACTTATTCGTATTTCTTTGTTTTATTCTTTTATTCATTTTTTATCAAATCATCCGTTTTAAAGGTATTTTCGACATAAATCGCCTATTCCAATGTAATTAATGTAATTTTCCATTATTGTAATTTATAATTATTGTATCGCTTTTATTATTTGTATGTTTTCACATGTAAATCAACATTAAATTCCAACTTCGACATCAATTGTATGCTAATTAATTGTCTGCCGACTTAGTCTTAATTCACATGTTAGGATTAATCAATGGATGTTGCATTGCATGCATATAACCGACGATATATCGAGTATAAATAAACTTCCCTAATCATTAGTAGAGGCCGCTATCGAGGCGGGCGGGATTAGGTGTTCGATCAAAAGAGCTTCCTAATACGTACCCTCACCCCTTACTCCAGATCTCCGTGAGCACCCGTGTTCATTGGCATCCACGAGAGTCATTCTAGACATAGAATGCTAAGGGTAACGATTGCTTAGTGTTCATGTCACTACTTTGTGTCTTGACATGACACGAGGTATTCGAACGGTTCCAATTTCCCATAAAAATTGGTGGCGACTCCTTACAAAATGCAAACGCTTGTTTTCGAGCCCCCTCACTCCAAGCGCCCCCGTGGGCGGCCCGCTGTCCACGCTTGGCGACTCACTGGGATATACACTTACGTGTAGCTAGGGTGAAACTTGAACAAGGTTAGGGAATAAGTTTGTACAAGACAATTGTCGGTTTTCATAACTCGGTCTTCCTAGACCGTTTAATTCGGCCTTCCTAGGCCCAACCCAACCCATTTGACCAATCGTCCCGTCTAAACGGTCCTAATTCTTATTTGGGCCTAAGGATGGATAGCGATTGACGTCATCCATACCATGATGCTTACTCTTGTTTGTATCAAGGGCCTTCACTACTTGAGGAAATGGACTAGGAATCGGCCTTACTCTTGTTTGGCACGAGCCTCTCCACAGACTTCGGGTTTGATGGTTCGGTATGGCAACCCACCCTTTAAACCAAAACCCTTCTAAATGCACTCAGCATCCCGTTATAATGCTTGTATAAATATGTAAACCTTATGTGATCACCATTCTAAACAAAACCATGACGAATTTTCGAAAATCAAAACCCGTTTTCAATCAAGAATTTCGAAATAGGGCCTTTAATTAGTACAAAATCCGGTCAAAACTCTGTCCGTTTGTCAAGTCAAAATTCGGGCCACGAGCCCATTTCAAACCTCACCTCGAGTCCACTCCTACAACTACACTACAGTTGACTAGGACACACATTTTCAAAGACCTTGTCTTTCTTCAAAACTCACTCAACACAAGTGGCACACACCCACTTCACGAGTCAAAACTTTTCCTCTTTTAGCAAGTGTGATAGAATGGTCGATCGTGTTTTGATTCGTCGCCGGTCTCTTATCCAGTTTCCAAGATGCCCGGATCAAGTGATGAAACGAACCTCCAACAACTTCAAGAGAATAGTGATCGAATCCTAGCCGCTACTGCCCAAATGCAAATCACTCAAGAACAAACCTATGACCGCCTTGAACTTATCGAAGGCCGTATCTTTGACGTAGAGGGAAGGTTGCCTTCCCCTAAAAATGAAGCACGCTTTTCTGATGATGAGTCTAAAGATGAAAATCCTCCCATAGGGACGACTATAGCTGAGAAAAGACTCCAATACCTAGAGGAACAATTGATGTACCTCAAGGGGAATGACATTTACATGGAGAACAATCGCAAGTATGAAGCCGTCAATTCCAAGTTACCCACTAACTTTAGCATGACGGATATCCCTAAGTTTAAAGGACATGAGAACCCTTTGAACCACATCCGCGCCTTCAAGGATTATATGTCTATCAAAGGCATCAAACCTGAGATGTTCTTAAGGATCTTTCCTTCATCTCTCGACACCATCCCGAAGCAATGGTTCTATACCCTAGATCACAAGAAGGTCGCTACTTGGGAGGACGCCGCGATCGAATTCTCAAAACAATATGCGGATAATGCCGAAATCCAAGTCAATATGCGTACTCTAGAGGTTCTTACCCAAAATGACAAAGAAGGATTCACCGACTTCCTAAGTAGGTGGAGGAAGACTAGTACTCAACTAGTAGAACGCCCAGATGAGGCCACACTTGTGGAGAAGTTCGTGGACAATCTCAAGCCCATATATACCAACCATTTGAGATATCAAAACATCAAGACTTTCAAAGATTTAACCGTGTTAGGGACACGAATTGAAGATGACATCCGCAAAGGACTCTTGTCCAAAACGGTAGGTCGAGGATACCAAGGGTCCACGAGTCGTTCATACGGCTCTACTAGCAAGACCGACGAAGTTAACCTTCTCGAGCCATCCAAGAAAACTAGCCCACCAAGGAAGTTCACAAACCTTGGGGATACGTACTCCAATGCTCTAAAAAGGCTAATGAAGCAAGGCAAACTCCAACCCATTGGACCTACTCCCGAACCCGAAAAGAAGTCCAAATTCTGGGATGAAAATTCCTACTGTGAATACCATAGGGGCAAGGGGCACGACACAGAAAAATGCTACAAGTTGAAACACATGCTTCAGGATATGATCGAAGATGGTCGGCTTCCAATTCCACCAGGAGGTAAGCCCAACAACACTCAGAATCCTCTTGGAGTTCTAGTGATTACAAGTGACGAATCTACCTTAGATTGCTCACATCTCATTTCTTCCACCGAAAATGAAATTCACGCAATTGAGAAAGAAAGACTCTACTCTACCATCTCCCCTACCATTTCCGACTTCATCGCATGGGCAAGGAGTGTAGATAGACAAGTATGGGAACTAGAAAACATGGTAACGATCTTACGCGATCCCAAGGCAACACCTAAAGAACGCGTACCATTGATCTTCTCTCCAAATGCCACTATGCAAGAAGTAGTCACCGTGGTCGATAAACTAGTTGATCAAATCATACAACTAGAAAGTGACATCATGAGGATGAAAGAACTAGCTGCAATTAATGGGGTGTGGGCCGATGACGATGAAGACGAATACCTCATTGAAAACTCTTTGGTAAAAGAGATAGTCCAAAATGGCGAAGACCAAGATGTGGATCACCTAACTCGCTCGGGCCGTCCATACCAAAGTACCACTCAAAACAATCCAACCAACGTCATCACACCAAATGACAATGAAGATGACCCCACTGATCATTTGCTCAAGCAATTACAAAGAACCAAGGCTGATCTTTCAGTCTGGCAACTAGTGGCAAGCTCATTTCCGCATCGCCAAGCTTTACTGCAAGCTTTGGCCAAATTGAATGTAGCGCATAACTCTACTCCCGAAGATGTAGTCAACTTGGTCTTCCAAGAATCACCCAAGCTAAGTAATCCTATTACTTTCTCAGACGAAGACTTGCCACCTTTCGGCGCTAGTCACAACCTTGCTCTATACATCACTTTGTCATCATCTGTCTAAAGAAGAATGTGCCAATGACCTTGGTAGATGATGGCTCCGCGGTCAACGTCATACCCCTCAAAACGGCATACAAACTAGGCATGAAGGAGTCGGACTGGACTCCTACAAATCAAGGTGTACGTGCATATGACGGTACACGACGAAAAGTGGTTGGACTTGCTAACCTAACCATAGCAACGGGACCAATCGAACGAAAGGTCAACTTCCAAATAGTGGACATCGAAGCTTCATTCAACATACTTCTGGGAAGGCCTTGGATTCACGCTTCCAAAGCGGTAACATCCACCCTTCATCAAAAGATCAAGATCCCACTAAATGGCAAAGTTGTGACAATCACTTCGTCACCCATCAAGGCCATAATCGAGAAGCAATCGAATAATCAAGTCCTTGCGGATCCCATATACGAGCTTGGGGGCTTCCAAAGTGTAAATGTCATAGAAAGTGAGTTGGCACCCCTATACTATAATCCCTACTCTAACTTAGTGGTCAACCACATACTCAAAAACCAGGGATACTTCCCTGGAATGCCTTTGAACCCAGTTCGGGAGAACACCTTCGCGCCATACAAGAAAGGCAACTCATCAAGAATACCACTTGGACTAGGGTACAAACCCACAACAGAAGAAGTTCTCGAAATGCTCGCTCAAGTCCAAAATCGCAAGTATGTAGGAGTCCAAATGAGGCCATATCTCCCCACCTTAAATGGATACTTCGTTCAAGAAGGAAGTTCGGAACTCTTTCATGGATTTCCCGAACCTTGGCATTACCTCGAGAGGAAGTTAGCCGGAATCTAGATCTTTCACGATTGCTACTTCATCCCTCCGGAAACGGTTCCTACCGTCAAAACCCGTCAAGCACCTTGCTTAGACGAACAAGCTGCTAGCCTCCTGTTTGGAGAGGACCGATTTGTTAGGGCCGCGCAGGATGAGATCATTACTACGACACTTCAAGACGATCGCTTCAACCCCACCGCCTTGATCACGGAAATCGACACAAAGCAGCAGAAAGGGTGGAGGAAATCAATCAAATGGACTAACAATCAAGGAAGACTCTTCAAGCTCACCACTGGAGAAGGAGAGATGTTCAAGGAAGAGCCAGAAGACGACGAGTTCGAATCAGAGTCGGAGTCGGAGTCAGAGTCAGAGTCTAGAGGAGTCATTAGAGAGTCTACTCCTGTCGTCAATCCCACTCCCTTCGTTTCTCCTAGCTTAGCATCGAGTAGTCACAGTAGTTCGGGAAATGCCCCAATTACTGTTCCTTTGCCGCCACTGACCATGGATCAGTTGGCTTCTTTACTCAAATCTTAATATGAATAAATCAGGTTCTGCTTACTCTTTGCGTTATCTTGAGTGCAATTCTGTTTATGATGATACTGAGGATGACCAAAACCCAGACTTGACCGAAATACCTCCCTACGTAGCCAAAGAAATACTACGGGGAAGGGGAAGGGGGACCAAAGAATGAGGACACCGAACCCATCAATGTAGGGACTGAACTAGAACCCAAAGAACTTAGGATAGGGACTACCTTGAGCTCTACCGAACGGGCCGACTTCATAGACCTCCTAAATGAATTCAAAGACGTTTTCGCTTGGTCCTACAAAGACATGCCAGGAATCGACAGGGATATCGCCGAACATAGGATTCCGATTAAGCCAGGTTTCAAACCTGTGAAACAAAAGCTTCGACGAATGAGAACAGAATGGGCTCTAAAGATTAAGGAAGAAGTTGACAAGCAATTCAAAGCCGGGTTCATCAAAGTTTCCGAGTATTCTGACTGGGTTGCTAACATAGTACCCGTACCCAAAAAGGATGGGAGAATCCGAGTTTGTGTTGACTTTAGGGACCTGAACAAAGCAAGTCCGAAAGACGACTTTCCTCTACCTCACATCGACATATTAGTGGACAATACTGCGGACCACGCGTTACTTTCCTTCATGGATGGATACGCGGGTTATAACCAAATCAAAATGGTCATGGAAGACATGCACAAAACCGCGTTCGTCACCCAATGGGGAACCTATTGCTATACAGTAATGCCGTTCGGATTGATCAACGCCGGAGCTACATACCAACGCACCGCGACTACACTCCTACATGACATGATGCATAAAGAAGTCGAGGTATACGTAGATGACATGATCGTCAAATCCAAGGAAAGAGAGGGACATATTGCGAACCTTCGCAAGTTCTTCACAAGGCTACGGAAGTACAACATGAGACTCAATCCTCAGAAATGCACATTTGGGGTAACATCTGGCAAACTCCTAGGATACGTCGTTAGCCAACGAGGTATAGAAATAGATCCTTCCAAAATCAAAGCTCTGATTGAAATGCCGCAACCCCAAACAGAAAAGGAAGTCAGAGGATTCCTGGGGAAAGTCCAATACATAAGTCGATTCATATCGAAACTTACGATGATTTGCGAGCCTATCTTCAAGAAACTCAAGAAAACAGACCACACCATGTGGGATGATGATTGTCAAAAGGCGTTTGACCGAATCAAGGAGATATTAGCTAAACCACCAGTGCTCATGCCACCACAACAAGATCAACCTCTTGGTTTGTATCTCACAGTAACTGAAACCGCCATGGGTGCTATGCTAGCTCAAACCGTAGGAAGTGAAGAAAGAGCTATTTACTATCTAAGTAAAAAGTTCTTGGAATACGAGTGCAAATACTCACAACTCGAAAAGACATGCCTCGCTCTTGTGTGGGCAACAAAGAAGCTACGTCACTACATACTTAGCTACTCTGTCAAGATATTCTCCAAAATAGATCCAGTCAAATACCTCTTCGAGAAACCCGTTCTCAACGGACGTCTGGCAAGATGGACCATGATGCTCTCAGAATTTGACCTCAAATACGTGCCACTAAAAGTAATAAAGGGTCGCGCCGTCGCCAAATTCTTCGCAGAAAATCCCATCAACGACGCGCAAACCATAGATACTTGGTCATTTCCCGACGAGGATATACTTCAAACAGATGTGGACTCTTGGGATCTATACTTTGATGGAGCATCAAACCTAAGAGGATTTGGGATAGGAGTGTTGCTCATTTCTCCTGAAGGTGAGCATACACCGATTGCTGTCAAACTCGACTTCGAAGTGACGAACAACGCTGCAGAGTATGAGGCTTGTCTAATTGGACTACAAGCGGCAGTAAGCTTAGGCATCAAAAATCTACGAGTACACGGGGATTCGTCACTAATCATCAACCAAGTTACGGGATCCTGGAAAATCCGAAGTGAAAGCCTGGCACCCTATCAGGCTAGGATAGACCAAGTGGCTCAATTCTTTGATCATGTAACTTACTTACACCTACCTCGAGAAGAAAATCAATTTGCGGACGCTCTTGCGAAACTTGCATCTTTGATAAACATGCCAGACTACATGATGGAAATGCCTTTGTGTATCGAACGACGGTCGGAGCCAGCGTATGTCCATCAAATTACCAATGAAGAAGAAATCGCACAGGAACCCTGGTTCCAGGCAATCCTGAATTTCAAGCTTAATGGTACCTATCCACCAGATATGGACAAAAGGGGACAACAAGCTATACGCCTACTAGCTTCACAATACGTCCTCATGCAAGGAGAATTATGCAAAAGAACACCTCTTGGTGTAATTCTACGTTGCCTTGATCATTCACAGGCACGAAAGGTGATGGAAGAAGTCCACGATGGAGAATGCGGTCCTCATATGAGTGGACCTATGATGGCAAAGAAAATCACACGTCTAGGGTACTATTGGACCACAATGGAATCCGATTGCATCAAATATGTGAGGCATTGCCACAACTGTCAAATCTTCGGGAACGTGCAACACGTCCCTCCTTCGTTGCTCTACACAATGACATCTCCTTGGCCATTCTCCGCGTGGGGAATTGACATAATTGGGAAAATAACCCCAGGAACAGAGGTCACTGTTTCATCCTAGTAGCAATTGACTACTTCACAAAATGGGTAGAAGCGGCTTCCTACACCGCTCTCACGGCCAAAAATGTAGCCAAGTTCATACAAAACAACATCATCTGTCGATATGGTTGCCCACATGAGATCATTAGCGATAATGGGTCCCACTTCCAAGCCGAAACCGAACAGTTGCTAGCCAAGTACAAAATCAAGCATCACCACTCCTCGCCCTATAGACCACTGACTAATGGCGCGGTAGAGGCGGCTAACAAGAATGTCGTCACCATCCTCAAGAAAATGACTGACAATTACAGAGATTGGCCAAGCAAGATACCCTTTGCTTTATGGGGGTATCGTACATCGGTCAGACGCCCACCGGGCTACTCCTTTCTATTTGACCTACGGCATGGAAGCCGTACAACCAGTTGAGCTAGAAATACCATCCTTGCGTATTCTACTCGAAAGCCAAATCCCGGAAGCCGATTGGAAGAAAGATAGATATGAAGAACTCATCCTCCTGGATGAACGTAGGCTACGTGCCTTACATAATGTCCAAACATATCAAGCACGTATCAAACGAGCTTTCAACAAGAGAGTTAGGCCAAGAAACATCAAAGAAGGAGACTTAGTACTCAAATCGGTTAGAGCTCTTTTACCTGTCGACCCGAGGGGAAAATTCAAACCTAATTGGGCCGGACCATATCTAGTCAAATCCATACTCCCAGGGGGTGCGGTTAGAATCACAGACCTAGATGGGAATGAGTTTTCAAACCCCACAAATCTCGACCAACTGAAACGATACTATGCCTAGGATAGAACAGAAACGCGCCTCGCGTAAGCCTAAGTGTCGCTCTTGTGGCACTAAATAAACGGCCCCAGGCCCATTTGAATGTCACTATGCTCTTGCATCTTGGCAAACTTGTCATCCTCATATCATCAAACAAACTAAATTCGCACCTCCCGAGTAAGCAAAAGCTCATGCTTATTTTTCTATGTTCATTACAAGCTCTTGCTTCGAACAATTATTCTTTTACATTTACTCGAACTACGCGCAAGGGTTTGATTTCACTTTTTAAGTGAATACGTAGGCAATCCTTCACGGGATTCAACCCACCGTTATATCTAAAATGTAAATAGAAGGACATTTGCATTGCACTTGAAATTCGACAAGGATAATTTATAGAAAATACCAACGGTTTCATAACCATTTTTTTATTCATTCAATTTCTAATAATAATAATACGACAGATAATAAAAATAGATAGGCTAGGATTCTAAAAATCCTTCCTTTCTTATTACAACAATAATAATAATAGTCAAATAATAATAATAAGACTTGGGCTATTCCTCCATCTTTCCCTTGCCCTTGTCGTTCTTGTCATATTTCTTGTCACGACCTCGGGCCGGGCGCTCTTGCACCACTTCAGACCTAATCACCAACGGTCTTTCTCGAGGCCTGACTCTTCCGTTCTTGCCAACCACCATCTCTGCGACAGGAGTAGTCTTCGATTTCTTCGAAGGATGAATGACTTGAAGGCCGGCTTCTTCTTCTCCTTCGGTCAGATGCTTCTCTTTCTCTTTCTCTCCTTCGCGCTCTTTGTAGTCAACGGGCTCGCGCTTCCTCAGTCTTTCGCGCTCCTCCGAAGTTGCAGCCTTTCTCCACCTCAGATAAGAGTCCAACACCCACAAAGCATTGGCGGAGAAGCTCAAGAACCACATGTTTCTTTGGGCCCATTTCATAGCCCACTCTCTTCGGCTCTCGGTAGTCAACGCCATGGCAGTCTGCGGGACAGTGTCAAGCCTAGGGATCATCTGCTTCAACCCGACTTGCCTCATCAACCTCTCAGGAAAGATGCATACCATAAACTCCAATCCAGGAATGCGCACGGACCTAGTAGGATCCAGAGAAGACACTCCAGTGACAGACTTGAGGTGCCACCACGGTACAACCCACCTGATCAAAGGGCCATCATCAGTCTTCAGCTTGTTCTTCCAGTAGTCGCAGACTCGGGTGAAGTCCACCATGTACAACCTCGTCCTCATCGAAATCATACGGGCATGATAGGAAAGTGCATGAACAGGGGGCTCGAGCAATCGGAGACGTTCCATAAGCCAAACCTACCAAAGCAGGTATTAGACACCAACACAAAAAAAAAAAAAAAAAAAAAAAAAAAACGAAAAAAAAAACCGAAAAAGAAAAAAAAAGAAAAGGGTGTCTTTTACCTGTAGGATGACGGGACTCCCCAAAAATGGAAGATCGCGGTTGGATTTCCTGTTATCCAAGCCCAAGATAATCTCCCCTAAGCATAGACAAGCTGGGCTCCTGCGCAGCTCCATTTGCTCAATCAGACCCAATAGACGGGGATCACCTCGCAATTCTTCGTCAACATGTCCCTGGAAGACATAAACATGAAGCAAACAGAAGCCAAATGCTCTCCTTCTAGCAACATAAGAGACAGTAGGGTCGGCCCTATTGATGAATCGCTCTATAAAATCCAACATCCGCACGCCTTTCGAAGTAACAAGACGATCTACCTCGAGTCTGGTCAGTCCAAGCAAATCTCTAAACTTGCTCTTATACCCTTGGGCAGTAGAAGGGATAGCAGGTAAATGTTCAGGGTCCCACCCGCCAATAGCAGCAATTTCCTCTGGAAAAGGACAGATATCACCTCCTGGGAACGCGAAAACATGATAATTTGGATCCCAATAATCAAGGCAAGCATCCAAGAACGGTTTTACAACCTTAATGAGTTTCAAACTCAACAAAGACCCAAGATTATAAGCACCCATGTCATGTTTCTCAATGTTCGAAAACTCATTAGTCCATTCCTTCAAGCGAATCTCTAAGGTATTCATGATGATAATTTTCTCTTGAAAATTTATTGGGAGTTTTTATGTGTGAATCGACGAAGAAGAGACGGAAGAATTATATGATTTAAAACTTCATCGACGCTTCTATTTATACTAATTGCTGTTTCCAAAATCCGTCGAATCGACTGCTTGGGAACAGGCGCGGCACTGCTGCGCCTCTTCAAAGGGACGCACTCATGCTGCGCCTCTTCCCAGCATTCACTTCGATTTCCGTGTTTGGATCTTTCCTAATTCTATAACGAATAATTTCCTATTCCTACGGGATTTTATTTTGGTAAATACGAGAAATTTACCATGCTTCAGGTTTCCTAAATTCGCGGGCACGCATTTCGAGGCGACATCGACACTTCCGCCATTACAGCACACTTTAAATCATTTCTTTTTGACATAATTCATTTTAATAAAATTTCAATATTTCTAACTTATAGATTTCTCTTTTTCTTTTTTTTTTTTTGGTAGCCCTCCCTCATCGTCCGGTCATTTCCGACAAATTTTTTGCATTTTGGTCCTTTTAAGTCTCATTTTGCACTAATTAAAGGCCTTATGTGTATATAAAATGTATGTGTTGCGTGTTTTTTTTCTATGTAAATTCCGGCAGCACGACGGCGTAAACCGTTGTCTACCAAACTTGTTTAAGAACTAACCTGCAGATACAAGCAACACAACCCAAAGAAAAAAAGGCACTCGGCCCATATATGCAACAAAAAGCAAATGTACAAGCAAACTGGGGGCTTGCGCCCCGAACAAGGTACAAATGCACAAGCAAACTGGGGGCTTCGCCCCAAACAAGTCGAAAAGTCCAGGCAAACTGGGGGCTTGCGCCCCAAAACAAGTCCAAAATGTTTCAAAATCAAATGTACAAATCTACAAAGCTACGCCAGACTACTGCTGGGCACCCTCCAACTCAGCAACCCTCGCCGTAAGAGCGGCAATCTCGGCGTCCCGAAACTCAAGCTCCCTCAACAAGCGAGCCGTCTCCTCTCGAGCCTGGGTCAACTCTCGCTCCGACTCACGACCAGCCTGTAAACAACAACAAGTTGGCTCATGTCAATCAATTCATCCAAAATAAAATCAAAATCAAAAAGAGATCAAATAGGGTTCATACCTGACGACCTCGACCACCGACGAGCGCCTCGATGGCGGTAGCTCGCAGCCGGTTGGCCACCCTCCATAGTGCCACGAACCGAGATGGCGCGACCTGCATTTCAAAGGAATTCTTAGCAAATTGAACAAGTTTAATCAAATGTGTTCTTACACGAAAGGTAAATAAGCTAGAGGCTCACCCTCCGGATCAGATGCTGCCAGTCGTCTAGGCCAGCATCCGTCACCGCTACGTCAAAGTCACGCAACTCGGAGATCGTCGTCCTCCCAGTCGCGTCAGTGTACTCAAGAGTCTCGGGGTACACTGGGGGCTCGATGCCCGCCGCCTCAACCTCCTGCAAAGACAAATGACTCTCATTAATCGACGATCTTTCGTCGTAACTCTCGAAGTCAAACAAAGAAAAATAAAGGATGCTCACCACTACTGCCGCATCGCGCAACCTCCGTAAAGGAACGCCGAGTAGTCCTCGCCAGGCAGAAGAAGGTCGTCACCACCGGCGCCGGCCAAGTCCGCCTCCCTCTCAGCCTCGGAAGGCTCCCTGAACATCGTCCTAGGAGGATCGATGGGAACCGTCAACGCGCCCCGAAAGCACTGACGAGCTAACCGCTCGCCCAGATACCATACAGGACCCATCGACGTCCACAACAACAGCCGACTCGAGCTCCTAGGACGAAGGACCTCGGCAACAAAAGGAGGCGCTCCAGCGTACTCCGCCCAAGGTCTGGGCACCCACTGCGAAGGCAAAGGTCATTCCTATGATCAATTTAAAGTAAAAGATAAAAATATGAATGAATACAAACGGGATACTTACGCTGCTCAGCTGAAGGGCGTTCACATCCCGCCGGTAGACGTTGTGAGAAGAACGCTTGCTCTTCGTCCGGCACATGACCCAATCCCTCACCACGGGATAGGCCCTCTCCAACGGCTCCGTCCTCTTGGGCGCGAGGCCCGGAAAGTAGGAGTACACCCACGCCTATAAAACAGAATAGTCAATGACGATCTTTCGATCTTTGATAAAAGAAATTGCTATCAAAAGGAAGGTTCATACCTCCAACAGTAGCCCAGGTCCGACAGCGCCAGGAGAAGTCCCCTTCTCCATCAACTCCGGACGAACCATGGCCCTCATAAAGCGGATGAGGACCGCAAAACCAGCTGTGACCCAGTCCCAACGCCCTAGGGAACTCAAGTCAGAAAGAAAGGGAAGAAGCTTCGTCGACAGCCTCTCACCCTTGTCTCCAAGGTAGATCGAAGACAAGAACCACCAGAGCCACAAACGAGCCCTCTGCTCAGCTGTACAAGGAGGAGGAGCCGTCTCCCTCCCATCAATCACCACCGATGCCGGGGTCTTCCCCGCAAAGTAATCTCGAACATAGGTACTGGGTACCAAACCCGGCACCGCAACAGCCTTCGGCGACGTGTTCCACCGATCAACCTCCTCGCCTCGGCCGAATCCGCCCTCATGCCGCCTCCGCCACATCATCTCCTCGATCCCCGCACTTGGCACCGGAAATCATGCCGTAATCCTCCAAGGTGACTCCCACCTCACCAAAAGGCAGGTGAAACGTGGAAGTCGTATCCCAAAATCGATCCAAGAAAGCGCGGACCAGGCTAAGGTTGGCCCGCAACTTCCTCTTCACGATATCCCTCCAGACCTGCACCAGAGGACCAAACGCTCCACGCTCGATCATGGCCCTCTCCTCCTCCGACAGCCGCTCGTAATGCTCCATCGCCGTCGTGTACCCCGAGAACGACCGGATATTCCCGGCCTCCTATTATGATTCGAAATAAAGCTATCTTTAGTTTTGGAGTGAATTTGAAAGAAATTTGAGCAAAAAAAAAAACAGAAAGAGGATAAGTAATGAGTTAGGGAATTCCTATTTACCAAGCTCTTCACCGTCCTGTAGGACAAGTGACCCTCTGCAGCCCACACAAGGTGCCTACTCTCCCAGGTCTCAGCCCACGCGGGAGCTCCCCTCAGCTGACGACCCCCTCGTCCGAGGTGGGCCCGTCGCGGAATCTCCTCCTCATCGGCAGCCTCCTCCTCAGGAACCTCGTCTGCAGCAGCCATCACCGCAGCGGTGAAGGCCTGCTCCAAAGCCTCCTCAACCGCACTGGCGTCTATGTCCATGGGATCTCTCCCGGAAGTAGAAGCATCGTCACCTGCAACATTAAAGCGAGTCCAGGCCGCATCGCATGATGACAAGCCTTTGTTAAGTAGTTGTTTCAAGCCTTCAAGGTCCGGAAATCGCCCCTTTCTGGCCATCCTTGGCCATATTCCCACCAAATTAGCCACTCATGTGATGAATTGGGTCAAGTCAAGTCCAAGTCAAGGCCTGGTTCCGAGTTCGAGTCGAAAATTCGGCAGCATTTCGCTATAATGGCGGTTATGCCCTAAAAGGGTGTCCTGCAAAAGTTGTCACAAACCAAAATTCCGAGATGGCAGAAAGTTTACCCATCATCCAAGGGTCCTAAATATCAAATTTCATCACAAACGGGCGATCCTAAGGCCATTTTCGAAGCAGTTTATGATCTAGCTGTGAAACCGTCTCAAAATTCACTCAAGGGCTCAAAACTCGATGGAAATTCGAAGTAAATACATGGTTATGTTCCTAACATTGCCTACTACTCATTTCTAGTATCAATTTGGCATGACAAATCCATTTGGGGGAAAAGTCCCAAATTTTCGATCAAAAGGGTCGAAAACCCTAATGTTCGCGGCTCAAAATTCGACGAATACGGATGATTAATGCAAGATTAAAACACATACCTCGATTAGTCATATTGTAAGCAAGCTTTTGAATCCAACCTTGACGGAAATGGTGAAGATTTGAGAGAGAATGGGTGATTTATGTTTCGAATGAAATGAACATTAAACCCTCTGATTTCGCGTTTTTACGCAAGAATTGTCAAATTGGGGAAAGGACGCAGCAGGCGCTGCGCCTCTTCCAAGAGACGCAGCTCTTGCTGCGCCTCTTCCTTTTGTTCCCTCCTTATGGATTTTCAAAAATCCGTTATGAGTTCGTTATTCGTGGGCCCATCTTTGGTGCGCCTCTTCCTCGATGACATTTTTATCACTTTGGTCCGTTTCGACGATTTTTCTTTCGTTCCGGCCCACATTTTATCCAGTGCGACAATATTTTGCAAAGATCGTCCAATTCATTTTATCCCAAATAGCAGAGTATTTTGCAGCAAGATCGCTCACTTAAGGTTTTCTCTTTCGACGATCAAGATGTTCCTAGTCGTCGACATATTCCCCAACAAGAATCCGCTTGAGACCGACGCAAGCAGATTCAACTTCCAAATTTCGCCGCACCGCTTGAGACCGACACAAGCGGATTCCCCCAGCCAGCTTTCTACCAACGTCCTGCTGTTTTCAATATCTCTTATTTCCCGCGAAGTCCGAAGAAGTCTCGTGTATGATCTCTTCTTATGGTCAAGGCGAGCCTCCTTACGTAGTCTAATGGACTTTAAACGACCCTCCCGATAGTCGACAGACTCTAAAATGTTCCCGACGACAAGTCCTTGGCTCGGACCCCTTGAGCCGCCTCGCGTCGCCATAGTCGTCAGGTTGTAATCTTCGATTGACCTGATGGCTATACTTTGACTTTCGCCTTGTCCAAGCCTCAGTCAAAGTGGGGGCTCTGTAGACACCTCGTTTCTGCACCCCTCGCAAACCACCCGGTGATGATTGGGCCGCATGTTTGATTCGCGGAACGATTTGTGACAGTTCGTAAGGTTATCGTCAAGTGATTGCTCAAATATTTAATGTCTACCTCTTAGTTGTCATCTACGTACCGATACGGTCGTTTTGGCAGTAATTAGAGTACATTCGGAGTCCGGGTCAAAAACCGTCTCCATTTTCTCGATAGCTTGTTAAATCCCGAGTCGAATGTTCGAATGTTCCGGTATTTCTATTCCATATTTCACAAATTTTATCTTTTGGCAAATAATATCCCGTAATATTCAAAAGATAATCGAATTAAATCCGTCCTACCATAACTTAAACACGGAAATCTTTCTTAAACAGGAGGAAACCTCCTGGGAATAGACGCAGCAGGTGCTGCGCCTCTTCCAAGAGACGCAGTGGCTGCTGCGCCTCTTCCCAGGCCCTTCTTTGCATGATTTACGTATCTTTTTCATATCTTTCCGAGATTCACTTCCAAAGAGTCTCCGAAACCCTATTTCTTCACGTGATTAGTATAAATAGGAGCTTTCGTTCCTCATATTTCTCACGCGAGTGTCCGCCCTTCTCTTCTCCCTTTGCATTCTAGACTTCGTTCTTACTAATTGGCACCTGCTGCGCCTCTTCGTGAGGCTGCCGCAGTTCCTGCTTCTTTTCTTCTTCCTCCGTCCTCTGTAATTCGTATTCGTGTTTTTTTCATTTGTTCCTTTTGTTCATTAATTCGTTCATCATAATAACATATCAATTCACATGTATATTGTATATTATTTATCATCATTAGCATATTTTAATTCATCATAAATCCGACTCAAATCCCTTATAATTCATATTTGCGGGTTTTCGTCATTAAATTCAATTCGAGTTTTAGGGATTCAATTCGTTCGTATTGGGTTTCTGGAATTCGTCGTTGATAAATTTGCATCTGTTTATTTATTGTTCATCACTAATTCGTCATCAATCCATCATGTTTAATTTAATCAGTTAATTGTTTGTTTAGTTTAATCGTTCATTAACATCGACCCTTCACATAATTAATCCGTTTATTTCCGTCTCATCCATGTCCTACTGTTTTATGACCTCAATCATATGTAAATAATCCATTAATCACTTTCATCCGAGTCTAAATAATAATCAATCCATTAATTTATCAATCAAACGTTAACAATTTGCAGTTCCGGCTTCACAGCCAGAACTCACCCTTGGAACAGACGCAGCAACTGCTGCGCCTCTTCCAAAGGGCGCAGTGTCTGCTGCGCCTGTTCCAGGGTGATTTCTGTCCCTGAACTCCTTTTCTGCCTTGACCTAGTTTAATTAGCTACGTATTAATCAACTAATATTAGTATTATCACCTTCTGACTTATTCGTATTTCTTTGTTTTATTCTTTTATTCTTTTTTTATCAAATCATCCGTTTTAAAGGTATTTTCGACATAAATCGCCTATTCCAATGTAATTAATGTAATTTTCCATTATTGTAATTTATAATTATTGTATCGCTTTTATTATTTGTATGTTTTCACATGTAAATCAACATTAAATTCCAACTTCGACATCAATTGTATGCTAATTAATTGTCTGCCGACTTAGTCTTAATTCACATGTTAGGATTAATCAATGGATGTTGCATTGCATGCATATAACCGACGATATATCGAGTATAAATAAACTTCCCTAATCATTAGTAGAGGCCGCTATCGAGGCGGGCGGGATTAGGTGTTCGATCAAAAGAGCTTCCTAATACGTACCCTCACCCCTTACTCCAGATCTCCGTGAGCACCCGTGTTCATTGGCATCCACGAGAGTCATTCTAGACATAGAATGCTAAGGGTAACGATTGCTTAGTGTTCATGTCACTACTTTGTGTCTTGACATGACACGAGGTATTCGAACGGTTCCAATTTCCCATAAAAATTGGTGGCGACTCCTTACAAAATGCAAACGCTTGTTTTCGAGCCCCCTCACTCCAAGCGCCCCCGTGGGCGGCCCGCTGTCCACACACACATGTATGTGCTAAACAACGAAGATGAGGTGCAACCTTATATTCAAAAACACAAAGATGAGCTCAAATACGATCACCAAAACAAGACCGAGAAGTGGATTGCGAACGAGCATACGAAGACGTTTCCAGAGTGGTTTAGGAATATTGTCTTACAGTGTACTGATCAAACTGGTGATGACATCTCTCCTAGGTTACTACGTCTTGGTTTAGGTCCAAATACCAGGGTCACCTTTTACAACAGTTTTGTCATTAATGGATATACTTTTTACACCCGCGAGCAAGATGAGGTGAGCACAATGCAAAATAGTGGTGTGAGTTCTGAATTTGAGTCAATGCACTTTGCTACTTCAAAAGATAAAAAGCCTATTTGGGGAAAATGCCTTTATTATGGTGTTATTCAAGAAATATTGGTACTAGATTACATTGATTTCACAATGCCTTTGTTTCGATGTAACTGGGTTGATAACAACATCCATTGTGTCCGAAAGGATAAGATGGGATTTACGTTGGTCAATCTGGGTAAGGTTGGCAATAATAAGGATGATCCTTTCATAATGGCATCCCAAGCTAAACAAGTGTTCTATGTCACCGATCCTATGGATAAGAAGTGGTCTGTTGTACTGTCTATAAGGAAAAGAAGGAATAGTCCATCCGATAATGGTGATGATGATCAGGATGTCGTTTTTGAGGGAATGGATCAGTCTACCACTGTATCTTATTTCGACGATGTTGACACTGATCATGAGGACACTGAAAGCATCTATATGCGTGATGACCATGGTGAAGGTATTTGGGTTAACGAAGAAACTATGACATCCAAGAAACGTCCCCGATCCTGAGATAGTTCATCGTGACACGATATTCATGCATCTTTGGTGTTGTCTTATTTTCTTGATCTTATTATTAGATGTGGATGCTTTGGTGTTGAAATTGCTGAATAATGTTGCAAAGATATGGTGCTTCATCACATGTTACTGATGTATTGTTATTAGTTTGGACCGTAATGGAATTACAAAAGAATTTTAAAAAAAAAAAAAAAAGAGGTACAACAATAACAACGGTTATATTTAAATTACCCGTTGTTAATACTTTCAACAACGGGTGTAGTACCTCTACCCGTTGTCAATTATTTTTTTTGACATATTTTATTTTGGCGCTAATTTGGTGAAAATATATTACAACGGGTGTATTTTAACCGTTGTAATAAACTTTTAACAACGGTTGACTTTTATTGACCCGTTGTTATTAATATATAACAACGGTTCGTCTTTGAGCACCCGTTGTCAATAGTTTGTCTTAATAAAAAACTAATATAGAAACCCATACAGCATGCCATACACAAACACACAACATTATTAGTTCAACCGTTGGTATCCTGTGTTAATTCTTCTCTCTTCCTCGTTTTATACATTCTCGTCGCCACCGTGCCGCCCGCTTTAAAGCCCGATTCCGGTTCCTTCCTTATCATCCTGCTCGTTCTCTTTATCATCATCATCAACAGGTATGTTCACTTTAATTTTGTGTTTCGTCATTAGGGTTTTAAGACGATCATCTTGTTTCTTTTTCATGCATCTGTTTGTTTTTCGTCTTCTTTGTTATCTTTATCATCCCGCATCATCTACTTTACTCCTCTTATCAGGGTTTAGGATTTTAGAAGCTCAATCTGTTGTTTTAAATTTTCATTCCTATTAGGGTTTAGGGTTTTAGATAATACTCTGCATGTACGTTGTTAAGTTGTTCATTTACTATATCATTCATATTTGGGTTTTAGGATTATCATGGGTGAAAAACGTAAAAGAAGTCAAAAGAATAATGAGCCTGGTGATAATAAGCCTGGTGAGAGGGGTGCTACGAAGTGCAAGAAAGTCCTTGCAGCTATAGCCGCTAAACAAATTCTCACAATAACATGGAGTGAGATGGGTTTCCCTCTTTTGGTCCAAATGCGGGTCTTTTCTCCGCTTGGATTGGTGCTTGCACAAGACAGTTTGTGCCTATCCATTTAGATGATGTTAGAACTTTGAATCCAAAATTGGCGGAGTTATACTTGGCTCGTGTAAAGGAAGGCTTTATTATACCCGATAAAAGCCATGATAAGTATTTAATGCATAAGGCAGCGGATGTCCACAGGCAGTGGAGGTGTGGCGTTGCTAGGGATTGGTTGTATGTGGACAAGGCAACGGGGGAGATGCGTAAGAGCCCACCGGAAAACAAGTGTCCCACCATCAAGCAGGAAGATTGGGATCTTTTCAAAAAGATGAGAACTACTGAGAAGTTTCAGGTTAAATATCCTCGCCTTTTAACGATTTACCTATCATTTTTTTAATTAATGAGTCCTTTATATATATAATCTTTTTATTATCTCATCTACTTGCGCTTTTATATAATTATTTGAAGGCCGTTAGCAGAAGAAATCGTGCTAACATTTCATGCAAGAAGGGGAAATTCTATGGTTCTCGAGGCGGTTACAGAAAGATAGAAGAGGACCTCGTAAGTAGCATGCATTATTCCCCTGCAGACTTTATTTTTTTAATCACACTTGGACTTGCATTGATACACATTTACGTGTATAAATGTTACCATGTTAATGTGTAGGTGGCAAAGGGAGTGAAAGAGGTGGATCGGCATGTAACTTATAAATAAGGGCACACGCCTAAAGGATCCCTATCGTCGCCGACAAATATGATCGGGAAGTTTTGGCCAACATAGTAAGCATTATTTTATTCATTTGAGTTCATTGCTAACTTTATTATTTTAGTCACAAATATAATTTGAAGTTTATTTAATATATTATAGGAGAACGTATTGAAAGAGGTAGAAGAAGGGAAATTCACTCCCAGTGGTCGTAATGACGTTCTTGCTAGAGCGATCGGCCGACCCGAACATCCAGGTCGTTTGAGGGGCGTCCCGTTACAGGTTGGAGTAACGAAATATTATGGGACAACTGCCCGATAAAGAAGAAAAGGAAGACTAAGTCTGAGAAGGCTGACATGGTAACATTTCTTCTATTATTTTCATTTAAGTTCAATTCACATGTTATTGTTGGGATAAAAATTGCTGACACATTACATTCTTGGCAAGCACTTGATTAATGGCATCCGTACTACTAAAGCCGAATGCTTTGGAGGTAAGCTTTCCGAAGAAGAAGTGAAGATGATGGAGGATGTCATTTCTAAAGGGGGTAATAATAAGGTACAACAGATTGGTCAAGAGGCCGCTACTACCTTGGCAATACATGAGAAGGAAGTATCGGTCAACGAGATTCGAAAGATCGTGTACCTAATAATGCTTCTGAAGTTGTAACAACTAAAGCCGATCAAGTACCTAATACTTCCTTATTTTTCTTTTTTTTTTTTTTTGGGTAAGATCGGGGGTGTGTTCACCGCCACTCTAATGCTATAATTTCTGACATGGTGCCATTGAATTGGTTAATTTTATTAGGTAAATAATGGGTCCGAAAAGGAGATGCAACTTGAGAAGACGGCTGATGGAAAATGAAGATACATCCCCTTCAAGTCGGTTCCTCCTGTTTTCAGTAAGGTATGCATGAAGTGTTTAATTAGTTAAATTTATATGAATGCTTTGAAGTTTGTGCCGCCTTAGACAAAAAGCGTTTTTGCAAAATCTTTTGAATGTTTGAAACGTTTTTGCAAAGATATAATAATGTATGTGTATATTCTTCAGGCCGTAAACAAGAGGCCGTTTTTCTTGTCGACCCTAATAGAACCGAAAAGCCACCGTGCGTGTTGGCCGGGTCTCGTAGAAATGCACCCCAAATCAGAGCGGCCGAAACCGTAGTTCATGGCGAAAAACTTTTGCCGAATCATACCAAAGTAGAGATAATTACAGTCTTTTCCAGGCCATGAAAACTTGCAAATCGCTCGTCCCGATTCGTGGATTTACATTACCATTCTGGGAGATGCGCTTGGAAGTTTCATCCAATGGCCTGAAACTCACATCTACTTGGCGAAGATATCTCCGCCACCTCACCAGCGGAAAGCAGTTGGGGTTAGAAGAAATACCTTTATATATATGTTACATTTTTAATTGTTGAATGTTTTTATATGTTAAATTTATATGTTAATTTTTTTTTTGTAGAGAACAAAAAAGACGGCTTTGGCGGATAAGCCTAAGTCCACAGACATGCCAACGACCTCGACTTCACAACAACTTGATGAGGTATTTAATTAACTTCTCCATTTTTTTAAAAATTAACCTCGCCCCTTTATTTATATTTTGTCTGTATTTATAAAAAGCATGGTAATTTTGTGTAGGGGACAAAAAGACCGATAAGCCTAAGTCCCCGTCTTACTTGCTACTACTACCTCATCATTGAAAGAGCAGGTTGACGAGGTATTTAATTAAGTACGCTTTTATTTTTATTACTCCAACTAGGATATGTTACCTTTGGATTTTTTATTATTTTAATTATCTATACTACATGTGTAGGCTGGTGGTAGTAGCACCACATCAAAGACTCATTCTTTCCCGGTTAGGAGTATAAACTCCACACAATATAAAGGGAAGGATTACATGCAAAAAGTAAGAACGGGGACGATGATGAGACTGTATGAGGAGGCTGGCCATCGCATAGCCTCCGAGCAACTGATAATTATTACGCTCGAGGAGGATATTCTAGGGGCTGAGCGCCAAGCACATATATCATGGGATGTGCTAGCCGTATGGGCTGGCCTAGACCAGAATGATATCCAACACATATTTGTTTGGATGAAGTAAGTTTCTTAATAAATAATTTCATAGTCTAATATTCTGACTACTAGGTAGATAGTGTTTTAAATACCGGAATTAATACCGTAATAATGTAGGATATTGCAATTGAGAGTGATCCCCGAGAAGAATATTCCATCTGATCAATACGGATTCCTGTGCCCCTATGTTTTATCTTTATTTATTCCGGATTTCTCGTTCGAACAACGGGTAGATTATATTGCTCAGCAATTGACGACAACCAAGAAGCTGATTTTTGGCGTTTATAATGAAAAAGGGTAATAAACAAATTAATATTACGTTTCTGATGGTGTCAAGCTATACCTCGCAAGTGCACGATTTTATCGTTGTACACTATTAAGGGTCGATCCCACAAGGAGTTGAAAAGATTACTAATTGTTCTAATCCGATCGTTTAGCTAAGTCGAAAACAAAAGATGAAGGTTGTTATACTAATGCTATCTAGAACAAAACGAAATGCAAACTTAACAAAAGCAAGGAAAATAAGCAAAGACGAAGGGTAGGTTGTAATTCAAATAATTAAACGGCCTAAGACTCGGTTCTTCCCAAACAATTCGCAATTCCACATGGTTAAATTTCTAGGCTAATCACAAGGGTAGTTAGGTGAGGAGGTGACGGCTCTAATTCGCCTAAGACCCCCCTCTCGGGTTCGAAATAGGACACTAGCACTACCCACCAACCCCCCTCTCGGGTTCGAAGGTCGGAATCCCTAACTCAATACCCGACTACCCCAAAAACATGCATTTTCCCAAGGTGGTCCAATATTTGCTAAGGTCATTAAGCCCCATCAATTCCCGGGTCATCCCACTCCCTCTCTCGAGGGTCGATTTCAAACGCTAATTTAGAGGTGTCCTACCCCGGTTCTCCCTTTCGGTCTCAACCGAGGTCAACAGTAGGGTCAAATCTCGGGTATCCAAATCACAACCTAACCAACTCTCGTTGGTGGTCAAGGGTCGTAAGTCGACACTACCCAAGAGTCAACCCATAAACCAAGTCATTCCTCTAAACTACCCTCACCAATTTCCCCAAATAATTAGCCTATATGAAATTCAATTAATGAAATTACTCATGTTGGGTCAAACCGAGCCCTAGTGGAAGACTACTCACTAATCATGGTCCTAATTGCAAAATAAACAATAAAGATGGAAACTTTGGTCACAAACATGGTGAGAAGATGAAATTCACTACTAAACATGCAACAATCTAACAATGGGTGTAAAAAAAGATGATTTAATCTAATAATGAGAATGATTAAACCTAAAGACACAATCTTTAACCAAATCAACTCAAAGATTAAGTCTTTGAGGACAACTACCCAATGATGAACAAAAGAAAGAGGGACAAAGGAAAGATGAACAATGATAAGATAAACAATGATGGAATTAACAACAACAAACAAACAACAACAACAATTTTAACATAAACAATCAAACAAACATAAAAGATGAACAAAATGTAAACAAATGGAAATAGGGAGAGAATTAATACCAACAAAATAGTGAAAGAGGAATTTGGATAGAAATAATAAAGAAGGAAATCCTTCAATCTTCTTACAAACCCAAATTCAATCACTAATTGATTGAAGAACTACTTTAATTAAGGAAAGATTAACAAGGAGATTAAGAAAGTTTAAAGCTTGAAAGGGTAAAAATTCTGGATCTAGGGTTGTGTGTTAAAAAGGGTTTAAGAGGGGGTATTTATAGGCTTGTACAAAATTAGGAAGAAAAGAGGAAGAAAAGCTCAAAATCCCGTCTGCTGCGTTTTGCCGGTGCACCGGCAGCCGGTGGTCTTACCGGTAAAACCGTGCAAGATTTAAAAATAGCTGGCATTTGTGTTTTGCCGGTGGGCGGTTTGCTTGTCGCCCGCCGCAAAAACACCTTCTTCAGGACTTTGGATGTGTGAAATGCCGGTTGACCGGCTGCCGGTGCTCCTACCGGCAGCGAGGCCAAGCTTGTTTTTCACCAAATTCTTCAAATTAATTCCACCTGCTGTGCTTTACCGGTGGACCGGTTGCCGGCCTGCCGGCAAAGCACATTTCTCAACTTTTCTTCAAATTCTTAAGTCATTCTCTGGGGTGTGTTTTGCCGGTGGCTAGACCGGCTGCCGGTCTGCCGGCAAAACACACTCTTCAGCATTTCTTCACCTCTTCTTCATGTAAAGGCAATGGGGTGCCTTTCTTGCCCCAATTTCTCCATACTCGGGTTGTTTCCTACAAAAGGATGCACAAGGTAACAAGTACGGGCATTGGGCACAAAAAGCAAAGAAAAACACCCGAAACCGACTCGTTATGAGTCGGTATGCATAAAAGAAAGAGGGAATTAGAAGTAAATTAATCGTATATCAAACCTCCCCACACTTAAACCTTACTCGTCCCCGAGTAAGTCCCTAAACCAAATGTACAAAGCATTATTATGATAGCTATGGAGAGCGAATGCACAATATAAGCATCACTCAACTAAACTACTACTTAAGCCGATCGAGTATTAGCGCACTCAACGCCCCTTCAACTCACAATTTGACACCCATGAGGGGAGAGTGCCCTATTGCAAGGCAAGTTGGGTCTTGCTACAAAACTTTTGACACATTCATCATGAAAGCACGTAATCAACAAGTAGAATGCATCTAACAAAATGATCCACTTTCCTCATCTAAGTGGCCGAATTTTTCAAATAACTAAACACGGTCTTGGTTGAGAGTACCGTCTCAGAAGTGCCAATTGAGGTGCCAACCCCCTAAACATGACCCAAGCAACCCTTGTGTGACCAATGCTCAAGAAACTAATTCAAGAGCGGGGAAAGGGAAGAAAGGGCAAGTCCGCCGAGAATTACAAAACCGACACAAGATTCAACCAAATGACCCATGACTAAGGAGACCAAGGCAACGACATCCTCACGGTTTTCACTCGTCACTCAATGAAAGAACAAGGTGATTTTTGTGACAAAAAGTAACCAAAATCACTCAACTAACTCGACTAGCGAAAACGTGCCCGCAATCTAATGTGTAACACCGTCCTATGTCCAATGAAATGCAAACAAAGGGAAAAAATGCACAAAACATGAAGCAAGGGTTACAATGGGGCTAAGGAGAAGGTCGAAACGGGATTGGTGCAAGCACCGTTTGGACATGTGGGGTTCAAATCAAGAATCGTCGACACATCACATCCCATCTCTTATTGCAACACATGAGACACGTCTATGCCCTAACATAGCATTGATGACCAAAACCATGCAAAAATTGCATAAACCCAACTCAAGTAGGAAAAATTTGATAAAACTCCTTTTATTTCAACAAATGGTAACGTCTACACCGTAACAACGACTCGGTTTCCCAAGTTATGCAAAAATTGTGTAAACCCGACTCATTTTGGAAAAACATCAATTTGCCCCTTTTTATTTAGCAACGGCTTTTTCTACCCCTTTAAATGATGAGTAGGGGTGTTGCTTGCCTTTTTCTTTTTCTTGACAACAAACAAATATATATACAACACAACTACCTCATTTCTTTTTTTGGATTTTTCATGACCCCTTTTTTTTTTTTTTTTTTTTCACTTTTCTATTTTGTTTTTCATTCCTTTTTCAAAACCTCTTATTTATATAAAATGCCAAATCATACCAAATTCCGACCCAAATAGAGATGTATACTATCCGTCACTATGCCCCAAATCACCTCCTACAACACAACTACAAAAACCGACCAATTCTTGATTAAGGAAGGGTGGTTATGGAATGTAGCTATTTTAGTGGGTTTGCCAAATGAAAAGGCTAAGCTCAAAGGGGGTGAATCAAAAAGGGAAACAATGTAGGGAATAAAACAAGGCTATTTGGCTATGTGAGGTTCATATAAACTGATTTTTGCTTCAAATCATATGCACAAAAATGTAATGCAATTTCATGATCTAAGGACGATGCGACACACTTGTGCGTAGTGATGTGACACGCCTCGCGAGGAGACCTACTCTCGAACCTAGATGAGGGCGGGGTATGAATGTACCCGCCCTAGGAGGCTCTACCCTTACCTTTGAGTAGCTGAGTCGAGCCAAAGGTCTAGTCTACGGCCCTAGGTCTCACAAGGTTGGTCTAAACTCTTTGGTCAAGCCCTCCTTCCTCGGCTAACTAAGAGGCCACGGGTGCGAGTCACGAGGAGGGGAAAGGCACAATTGGGCACATTAGTTCATCATGGGGGTACTTGGTTCCCTTCCTTTGGCCATGTTCTTCCTTAAAAGCTTATTTACAAACTCAATGCAAAAGAAAGAAATGCAACAGGTATTTACATGTGAACAAATGCATGCGGAAATTCAAACAAACATGAAATGAAACGTGCAACAAATTGGCTAAACCTAGCAGCACATCAACACCAAAATTCCAAACGGTCTCCCAAGGAGACACCCAAAGCAACAAAATTCCCATTCTCCTTCAAAATATCAAAGATACCAAAAAGAAAGAATAGTAAAAAGGAGCAAGGGATAGGAAGGATTATACCAAGCGGTCTTCTAGCTCCTTTTTGCCTCAAGTGGTCAATGTGCCATGCCAAAGGTTAGACAAAACATATATATACAATGCAAAATTTTTGAATTTTTTCAGAAATTTTTCAATTTTTAGGCATTTTCTCTAATTTATAAACATTTACAATTATAAACAAATATTCACAAGAGTGGATATTTCCCTCCCCACACTTGAGATGTACATTGTCCTCAATGGACAAAAGCATAGGGAGTGAATAAGGAAAAGAAATGAACATATTTTTTTGATTTTTGATTTTTCAAAGGGAAAATAACATATTTTTTGTGATTTTTGGTTTTGAAAAATTAAAAAGACATATTTTAGGATTTTTGATATGAAAACTCCCTCCCCACACTTATTTATTTACATTACTTCCAAATGGAAATAAATGTGTGGAGGGAGTACAAATTAAAAGACATGTTTTTGTTTTTTTTTTTTAGGCCCTCCCCACACTTATTTATAGACATGGGAGGGCATATTAGTGAAATAAAATAACATGTTTTTGGTGGTTTTTGTCATTTTTCAATTTTTAGTTGGTTTTTATTTTGAAAATGCAATGCATGCTCTATTCTACATGCAAAATTGAAATGACAATGCAAATTATGCTAAGTGAATGCAATTACTACATGTGACAATATATTACAAAATTGAAATCTAATGCAATCCTAGATGATGCAACTAAATGCTTTATCAATTAAATGCATGCGAAAAATTTAAACATGAATGAGAAATTTGGATAAAAGGGAGGAATCATACTTGGCATTTGGATTGATTGGGAGGATAGAAAGCCATCAATTCGGGGACTAAGACCCCATCTCATCATCAAAATCTTCATCATTTATCTCATCTCCGGTGTTTAAATCGGAGCCTTGAATCAAATCATCGGGGTTGAAGGTGAAATTACCTCCACTACCGCCGACACCCGGAAAACCACCCGTGAAATCACCACTCATATTCATCACGCCGCTATCTCCTCCCGTGAAACCACCACCGGAACCCGACGCACCCGCATCACTAGCAAAATAGGGTCGAATTCCCCCAAACCATTGGGCCTCATGCCCCTCCGGTCTAGACTCGGGCATAGGCGGGAAAACGGGTCGCGCAAAGTAGTCCGGTTGGAGGTTAAGACCTCCGCGGACCATACTCCCATCCTCTCTCGAGTAGTTCCCATCGGGCCAAGTGAAGTAGGAGGGGTGAGGGTGCTCATACCCCACGTATTCCCGACGACAAAAATCATCATAGATGGGATAAGTACCGGTAGCTTGATCATAATATATCCGGTCCAACTTTCTCCCCAAAACGTCCCTCTCACTAGCGGCTTTTGCCGTGGCAATGTCCATCCTCTCCATCCACTCGGTGAGGGAAGGTGGCAAGGGAGGAGGGGTCGAGGAGGACGCCTCACCTTGTTGAAAGTGCCACGGTGGAGGTTGATGAGTTTGAGGTGCGGCGTATCGTAGGGAGGAGGGAGTGTCGCGTCTACGGTCCCTAGAATAAACCCGTGGAATGGTGGGAGGAGGTTGGTCGGTGGGAGGCTCTTCTTCAATATCAAGGAGATAAGACTCCTTGTCCTTTTCAATTTTTACCGCGGTAACATTTGGAAGCCGGATGGAGTTCTTGTGATTGATTTGCCAATATTCAAGGCCGTCGTTGGGGTTCTCCTTGAGCCACTCAAGTTTTGTAGTCAAATAGTGCTTTGTCAAGTAAGTGTCCCCGGGTATCCAATTCATCGTGGAAAGGTCAACCGGACGGTCCATGTTGCGGGCAATTCGGGTGATCATGCCACCCACATGTATCGGGGTTCTATGCCCCGGAGAACTAGCAATCTTGGATAGATTAAGGGCTAGGTAGTGAGCCACATTAATTCGGAAGGGGGTGGGTTTCGTGAACAAGTAGGACCCCAAAATTTCAAGCTCGTGGGTCCTAAACACCCATGGCTCATCTACCGCAAGAACGGTGCACCCCATGCATCTATGCCACACCCGAATGACGGGATTGTGGCAACTTGTCGCGGGCCTTTTCACCCCGGGTTGATCATCAAGGCCCGAAATCGCCTTCCAAGCACGGGAATAGTGAAAATCAGCGGGCGGGGTATGCGACGGCGCATTTTCTAGCCCAAAGATTTGAGCCAACCGACCCAAAGTGATGTTATGTTCCCGGTTCATGAGTCTAAAGCTAAGGGTAGCCACCATCCCCGTTTGCCGGTGCTTGTTAATCTTAAGACTACTCAAAAATTCCCATGTAATCCGGGGGTAAGTGTATTCATGCATGGAAAATATGCCCCTCATACCACACCCCGTAAACAAAGCTTCCGTCTCCCCAGCAATCCCAAGGGTACACAAAGACGGATGATGAAGAAATTTAGTAGGGGTGAGGGGACGATTTTTAAAGAGAATAAACTTACCCTTCTGCGTAGGTGTGGTAAACTCGACAGTGGGAAAGTCCGGATCGGGGTATGTATCGGTTGCGGCCCGAGCAATCAATGCCTCTTGGTCCCTTGCTATATCGGCCCTTGTTCTTCTTCCGGCCATCTTGATGATTGGGGTTGATTGGTGAAGGTTAGAGGGAGTTTGATTGAGTTTTAATGGAGTTAGGGTTGAAAAGGGGGAAAAACAATGGAGGATTGAAGAAGGAAGAAAGATGAAATGAAATGAGAAAAGGGGTTTCTCGAGTTATAAAATGTGTTCTGCGGGTGCGTTTTGCCGGTTGGCGAACCGGCAGCCGGTCTGCCGGTAAAACGCACTCTCCCTTTTTCAATTTTTTCGATTTTTCCCTTCAAAATTTTGTCCTCGCTGCCGGTGGACCGACCGGCTGCCGGTCCACCGGCAAAACACTCTCCTCAATTAATTTTTCCCATGTACCAGGTGTGTTCTGCCGGTGAGCCGGCTGCCGTCCTACCGGCAAAACACACTCCTACTCAAAAATCCAACTTCCCAGCTTCAAAATGTGAGTGTTTTACCGGTGAGCCGGTTGCCGGCCTACCGGCAAAACACTCCTCTTCACCAATTTCCAAAATTTTCCAAGTCTTCAGGTGTGTCATGCCGGTGGGCCGGTTGCCGGCCTGCCGGCAAAACACACTTCCAATCATCAATTCCTCGTGTTTTCTGCTTGCCAGATGTGTTATGCCGGTGAGCCGGCTGCCGGCCTACCGGCAAAACACACCCTTACTTCAATTTGCCAAAAATTTCTTTGGTCTCGCTGCCGGTGGACCAACCGGCTGCCGGTCCACCGGCAAAACACAACACACAGCTATTTTTTGTTGTGTTCTTCAAATTTGCCCAATTTTTCTTCAACTCAACTTTGAGCTTTTTCATTGACCCCGGGATTCATGTTTTCCACAATTACTCCGACGCATGATGTCGGGATTTCGGGTCAACAAAAATAAAACTTGTGTTCTTCAAAAATGACCTCCGTCACCAATCCAAATTGACAAAATACGACTCCAAATCTCTCACTACTATTCTAGAATGCAAGTTATTTACAAAGATGCATGGGTTGCCTCCCATGTAGCGCCCTTGTTTAATGTCGTAGGCTCGACGGAGTTGTGAATGACAATCAATAATTTTGAAGGTAGGTAGCAATGGAGCTCACACTCTTGATGATAGGGGTCCCGGCAATGTAGTGCTTTAGCCGTTGTCCATTTACCTTGAATGTTTGGTCTCCATCGGATACCTCAACCGACCCATAGGGGAAAGCTCGGACCACGGTGAAAGGCCCCGACCACCTTGACTTTAGTTTCCCCGAGAATAGCTTGAATCTAGAGTTGAAAAGGAGAACCAAGTCCCCCTCCTTGAATTCCCTCCTTATAATAGCTTTGTCATGGAATCGCTTGGTCTTTTCCTTGTACAACCTAGAGCTCTCATAAGCCTCTAGTCTAAATTCTTCAAGCTCATTGAGGTCAAGTAGCCGCTTCTCCCCGGCGCTCTTCAAGTCAAAGTTGAGTCGTCGGATGGCCCAATGTGCCTTGTGCTCCAACTCAACCGGTAAATGACAAGGCTTACCGTACACCAACCGGAACGGTGAAGTTCCTATTGGTGTCTTGAAAGCGGTCCGGTAGGCCCACAATGCATCATTAAGCTTGGTAGACCAATCTTTCCTTGACCGGCTCACGGTCTTTTCAAGGATCATCTTGATTTCTCGGTTAGAGATTTCGGCTTGGCCGTTAGCTTGTGGGTGATAGGCAAGGCTCCGCCTATGTTGCACCCCATGCTTCTTGAGTAGTGCATCAAGAGTCCTCTCCCGGAAATGAGTTCCACGGTCACTTATCACAATTCGTGGAACTCCAAACCGTGGAAATATGATTGTCTCCATGAGTTTGGTTACTGATTTTGCGTCACAAGTCTTTGTTGGAATTGCTTCAACCCATTTGCTCACGTAATCCACCGCAACAAGAATATACTCGTTCCCATTTGATGAGGGAAAAGGGCCTTGATAGTCAATGCCCCATACATCGAACACCTCCACCTCAAGTATGTAGTTCATTGGCATTTCATGCCTCTTTGAAATGTTACCACTTCTTTGACACTTGTCACACTTCTTGACATAGGTGGCCACATCGTGAAATAGGGAAGGCCAAAAGAATCCACATTGGAGCACCCTCGCGGCGGTTTTTCGTGAACTACCATGCCCTCCACTTGGCATGTCATGGCAATGAGAGATTATGGGTTGGATTTCTTCATTGGGGATGCATCTTCTAATTATCCCGTCGGCACAAGCTTTGTAGAGACACGGTTCTTCCCAAAAATATTGCTTAAGGTCATGGAAGAATTTCTTTCTCTTATGGGAATCATAACCGTGTGGGATGACCCCGGATACCAAATAATTTACGTAGTCCGCGTACCACGGGGTATCCATCAAAGCTAGTGCGAATAGTTGATCATCCGGTAATGTGTCATCAATTGGCAATCCATCCTTATCCTTGACATGGAGTAGCCGAGAAAGATGATCGGCTACCACATTTTCTACACCTTTCTTGTCTCTAATCTCGATATCGAACTCTTGCAACAATAGTATCCACCGAATCAAGCGGGGCTTTGACTCCTTCTTAATTAGCAAGTGTCTCAACGCCGTGTGATCGGTGTGCACAATAACCTTAGAGCCCACCAAATAAGAACGGAACTTGTTCATGGCATATATGACCGCCAAAAGCTCCTTTTCGGTGGTAGTGTAATGTGATTGAGCTTCATCCAAAGTCTTGCTTGCATAATATATGGCATGGAGTTTACCATTCTTCTTTTGCCCTAGCACCGCTCCCACCGCCACATCACTAGCATCGCACATCAACTCAAAAGGTTCTCCCCAAGTGGGAGGTTGCATGATTGGAGCGGTGATGAGAGCTTCCTTCAACTCCACTTGAGGAGGCGTGGATCTCTCCTCTTTCTTATCATCTCTTCTCAAACTTTCAAATTCTTTTTCCGGGTCTTCTTCAATTGTTGCTTCCATAGCTAAAGCGTACTCCCGGTGCTCCTTGCAATCCTTTACCTTGCCCTCAAGGAACCCTTGCAAACCCTTGTCTTCATCAAATTTCTTCATATCAACCCATTCTTCTACCACATCAATCATATAACAAGACTTTTCTTCCGAAGGCTCTTTCATAGCCTTGTTCAAGGAGAATTCAACCTTATCTTCACCCACTTGCAAAGAAAGCTTCCCATTCTTCACATCAATCATGGCACCCCCCGTAGCAAGGCATGGGCGCCCCAATATGATGGGAATATTTGAGTCTTCGGGGATGTCCATAACATAGAAATCACATGGAAATGCAAGTTTCCCCACCTTGAGTGGGACATCCTCCACAAGACCAATAGGGTATCTTACCGACCTATCCGCAAGTTGGAGAGAAACCCTTGTTGGTGAAAGCTCATAACCCTTCAACTTCTTGAAAATTTTGAGGGGCATAAGACTAATGCTTGCCCCCAAATCACACAAAGCCCTTTCAATGTGCACGGTCCCAATCTTGCAAGGTATGGAAAAACTCCCCCGGGTCTTCAAGCTTTTGAGGAGCTTCATTCATGAGAATTGCACTATACTCTTTGGATAAGCTCACCGTGGTTGTTGGGCTCAAAGAGTTTTTGTTTGAGATAAGCTCCTTCAAGAACTTGCCATAGCTTGGAATCTCCTTTACGGCATCAATGAAAGGCATGGTAATGTTGATACCCTTCATCATGTCCATGAACTTCCCATACTTTTGTTCAAGTTTGGCTCTTGCCAACCTTTGTGGAAAGGGAACCGGTGGTACATAAGTTCTTACCACTTGTTGTTGAGGCTCTTCAACCACCCTTGTCGGTTCATCAATCACTTTTGGAGTTTCCACAACAATTTCCACAAGCTCATCTTTTCCCTCCTTTTCTTCAATTACCTTAGGAGGTTCAACCACCATTTGAGGTTCAATGACATTGCCCGGTCTACTACTCTTCCTTTTCTTGACAAATTCCCGGTCTTCCAAATCTCTACCACTCCTCAAGTGAATAGCATTCATGGTTTTCGGATTTTCCTCGGTTTTACCCGGGAATTTACCTTGGGAGGCTTGTAGTTGGCTCATTTGGGTAGCCAATTGGGAGATTTGGTTGTCCGTCATCCATTGAGAAGCTTGCATTTGGGTCCTAAGTTGGTTGATGGATGAGGTTGTCTCGTCATGTTTTTGAGTGGAATGGTTGATGAATTGTGTTTGAGTATTGACAAGTTGGTTTTGGGAAGTCATCAATTGTTCCATCATGAGTTCCAAGCTTGACTTTGGTTGGGTGTTTTGTTGGAAAGGTTGGGTGGTTTGTTGGAAAGGTTGGGTGGTTTGTTGGAAAGGTGGGTTGAGTGGTGGGTTGAGTGGTTGAAATTGTTGTTGTCTTGGTTGGAAGGTTCTCCCTTGGAACCCCGGTGGACCTTGGTTGAATGTAGTGTTTTGTTTTTGAGTTTGGAAGTTTGGTTGTTGTGACTTTTGTTGGAAGGTTGGGTTTTGTACATTTTGAGAGCCATAGGAGAAGTTTGGGTGGGCTCTCAATCCGGGGTGATATTGGTTGTTGTTGAATGCTTGCTTGGCCGGACTAGACTCCCATATCCCGTTCACTTGCTCCATACCACTTCCATCTCCAACCACCAAAGGACACTCATTGGGTGGGTGTCCTTGGTCTCTACAAAGCTCACAACTATAGACTTGGTTCCTCATAGAAGAATTGCTAGATGTTTTGCTTGAGCTCATCAAGGCAACTTGTTGCTTAAGCTCTTCTATCATCTCTTTCACTTCCACATTGTTGGCCGATTCGACCGTTGACTTCCCTTTCCTCTTGTGCCTATCATTGTTCCAATGAAAGGTACGAGAAGCCATTTCTTCAATAAGCTCTTTCGCCGTCTTGTGGTCTATCTTATCCAAAGCTCCCTTCCCCGAGCCGGAATCAAGGTTCATCTTCATATCATTGTTTAACCCTTCATAGAAATTGTTGATGAGCTCATCATCTCCAATGCCGTGGTGAGGACATAGCCTTTGGAGGCCCTTGTACCTCTCCCATGCTTCATAAAGGGTCTCATCTTCTTGTTGGGTGAACCCTTGGAGCTCACTCTTGATTCTTGCGGTTCGTTGGGGTGGGAAGTACTTGTTGAGAAAAGCCTTAGAGACATCATCCCAAGTCCGAAGAGAGTCGGGTTCACAACTTTTAAGCCACTCCTTGGCACTTCCCCTCAAAGAGTAAGGGAAAAGCCTAAGGCGTACGGCGTCTTCCGTGACTCCATTGGCCTTGAACATGTCACAACTATCCAAGAACTCGTTGAGATGCTCGTTGGGGTTTTCGGTGGCTCCCCCTCCGAATTGATTCCCTTGGACAAGTTGTAGCAAGGTGGCTTTCACATCAAAATTGTTGGCTTGAATAGGTGGCTTCACAATACTCGGATTCACCACCTTTTTCGGAGCCAAGTTATCTCTCATAGGAACCGCGGCCATTGTTACTTCCGTTTCCGGTGTTGCAAAAGGATTTTCGAAAGCTTCAAAGACCCGTTGTTCTTCTTGAAGGTCCTCAATTACTGGATTTTCTTGAGGAATCGGTGTTTCTATAAGCCCTCTTCTACGAAGTGAATTTAGTCTTCTTGCGGTTGCTTCGATCTCGTGGTCAATCGGACGTATTGGATGACCTCTTCGAGTTCTCCTTCTCATGCAAAAAGTCCTACACACTCAAGAGAGGGATTAGTAACAAAAGACTTAGTCTAAACAAGAATGAAAACAATTAATATCTAGCCGAACTCCCCGGCAACGGCGCCAAAAACTTGATGGTGTCAAGCTATACCTCGCAAGTGCACGATTTTATCGTTGTACACTATTAAGGGTCGATCCCACAAGGAGTTGAAAAGATTACTAATTGTTCTAATCCGATCGTTTAGCTAAGTCGAAAACAAAAGATGAAGGTTGTTATACTAATGCTATCTAGAACAAAACGAAATGCAAACTTAACAAAAGCAAGGAAAATAAGCAAAGACGAAGGGTAGGTTGTAATTCAAATAATTAAACGGCCTAAGACTCGGTTCTTTCCAAACAATTCGCAATTCCACATGGTTAAATTTCTAGGCTAATCACAAGGGTAGTTAGGTGAGGAGGTGACGGCTCTAATTCGCCTAAGACCCCCCTCTCGGGTTCGAAATAGGACACTAGCACTACCCACCAACCCCCCTCTCGGGTTCGAAGGTCGGAATCCCTAACTCAATACCCGACTACCCCAAAAACATGCATTTTCCCAAGGTGGTCCAATATTTGCTAAGGTCATTAAGCCCCATCAATTCCCGGGTCATCCCACTCCCTCTCTCGAGGGTCGATTTCAAACGCTAATTTAGAGGTGTCCTACCCCGGTTCTCCCTTTCGGTCTCAACCGAGGTCAACAGTAGGGTCAAATCTCGGGTATCCAAATCACAACCTAACCAACTCTCGTTGGTGGTCAAGGGTCGTAAGTCGACACTACCCAAGAGTCAACCCATAAACCAAGTCATTCCTCTAAACTACCCTCACCAATTTCCCCAAATAATTAGCCTATATGAAATTCAATTAATGAAATTACTCATGTTGGGTCAAACCGAGCCCTAGTGGAAGACTACTCACTAATCATGGTCCTAATTGCAAAATAAACAATAAAGATGGAAACTTTGGTCACAAACATGGTGAGAAGATGAAATTCACTACTAAACATGCAACAATCTAACAATGGGTGTAAAAAAAGATGATTTAATCTAATAATGAGAATGATTAAACCTAAAGACACAATCTTTAACCAAATCAACTCAAAGATTAAGTCTTTGAGGACAACTACCCAATGATGAACAAAAGAAAGAGGGACAAAGGAAAGATGAACAATGATAAGATAAACAATGATGGAATTAACAACAACAAACAAACAACAACAACAATTTTAACATAAACAATCAAACAAACATAAAAGATGAACAAAATGTAAACAAATGGAAATAGGGAGAGAATTAATACCAACAAAATAGTGAAAGAGGAATTTGGATAGAAATAATAAAGAAGGAAATCCTTCAATCTTCTTACAAACCCAAATTCAATCACTAATTGATTGAAGAACTACTTTAATTAAGGAAAGATTAACAAGGAGATTAAGAAAGTTTAAAGCTTGAAAGGGTAAAAATTATGGATCTAGGGTTGTGTGTTAAAAAGGGTTTAAGAGGGGATATTTATAGGCTTGTACAAAATTAGGAAGAAAAGAGGAAGAAAAGCTCAAAATCCCGTCTGTGCGTTTTGCTTACGGTGCACCTAGCAAAGGTGGTCTTACCGGTAACACCGTGCAAGATTTAAAAATAGCTGGCATTTGTGTTTTGCCGGTGGGCCGGTTGCCGGCCTGCCGGCAAAACACCTTTTTCAGGACTTTGGATGTGTGAAATGCCGGTTGACCATTGCAGGTGCTCTACCGGGCAGCGAGGCCAAGCTTGTTTTTCACCAAATTCTTCAAATTAATTCCACCTGCTGTGCTTTACCGGTGGACCGGTTGCCGGCCTGCCGGCAAAGCACATTTCTCAACTTTTCTTCAAATTCTTAAGTCATTCTCTGGGGTGTGTTTTGCCGGTGGCTAGACCGGCCACGGCCTCGCCAAGAAAACACACTCTTCAGCATTTCTTCACCTCTTCTTCATGTAAAGGCAATGGGGTGCCTTTCTTGCCCCAATTTCTCCATACTCGGGTTGTTTCCTACAAAAGGATGCACAAGGTAACAAGTACGGGCATTGGGCACAAAAAGCAAAGAAAAACACCCGAAACCGACTCGTTATGAGTCGGTATGCATAAAAGAAAGAGGGAATTAGAAGTAAATTAATCGTATATCAGTTTCCCCCTACAATTGCATTTTCATAACTAATATATGTACTTGTTAATAATGATGATGTCTCTTGATGTAGGACTCATTGGGTGCTAGCAGCCATCATGCCGACAAAGAAAAAAGTTTTCTGGTTGGACTCTTTACATCATCAACCAAGCGAGACTTTTAAGCACTTGATTAAAATGTAAGTTTATAATACTGATTTATTTATAATAACATTTTCAATTTTTATTTATAGAAAAAAGCTCGTTCATATTTTTGCCCCTAAAAAAATTAGTTTCTGCCTCCTTTTTTATTTTTTAAAAAAAGGGCCTTTAAGAAGAAAAGAGCAAACGAGGAGGATCAACCCACGAAAGATTCTGATGTTGGCCCTGATTTTATTACGATAACAGGGGTACGTGCTCAAATACAATAACATTAAGTGCAAAATCTGTGTTTAATACTAATACAATACCTAAAGTTCAAGATTCTGATGTGAGCCTTCTCTCGTCTGTTTTTTTTTTATGTAATAATAGGCCCCTCGCCACCAGGATAGCATACAATGTGGATACTAGGCTTGTCGGTTCATGTTGGAGATTATTAGGCGAAGATATCTCGTTATTCCAGAAAGGGTTAGTAATAATTTAAACATGTGTTTATTACTTTTTTTTTAAATTAGAGCTAATGTTGTCTTGCAATTGCTGCTATATATACCATGATGTTGCTAATGTTGTCTTGCTTGCTGCTATATATACCATAATGTATTCTCTTTGTTTTTTCCGCAGTATGTAATCAACCAGTCACAACAGATTGAGCAATACTCAAGTATAGATATAGACGAGGTAAGAGACATGTGGGGCAACTACGTCTTAGAATATATATAGATAGAAATGCATGATACTATACTCACAGTTTAGATCAGCTTATTAGTAATTTTTTTGTTGAAGTTAGGGAATGATTAATTAGTTCATGTAAATTCAACTCCTTGTAATTATATATATATATATATATGATGCTGCTGTTGTGGTTGAATTGAATCTATTGAGTTCTGATGAACCCAGCTATGATTTATCTTTGGTCTTTGGTATATGGTGTCTTTCTTGATATATGCAGGTTTTTGAATGGCATGAAACAAATTTAATTTTTCAGAACATTAGGTGTACGTAATAAAAACGGTTACTAAAAAAAAACCGTTGTGAATACCTTTCACAACGGTTAATAAAACTAACACCGTTGTGAATGACATTTACAAATACCCGCGCATAATATTCAACAACAGGTTTTAATCAAAGAACCGTTGTTAAAAGTATTCACAATTTTGGAGGTAAAATTACAACAACGGGTATTAAACAAAGAACCGTTGTTACTAACAATTTCAACAACGGGTATGTAACATAAACCCGTTGTCAAAAGACTTCACAATTTTGGAGGAAAAGTTACAACAACGGTTATACATACGACAACCGTTGTTATATAATTCCCTCCAAAATTTTGAAACACTTTCCACAACGGAGAGCATCCAATAACAACGGCTTTTAACCGTTGTGAATAATTTAGACAACGGTTCCACTAAATAAGCAAACCGTTGTAAATACCTTCTACAACGGCCGCTTTAACAACGTCCGCTTTTTTATTTTACAACGGTTTTTACCCGTTGTTATAGGCTGTATCTGTAGTAGTGCATAACTCGTAAAACCCAAATGAAATTGTTGGTAATTCGTGAACTGAGGGGTTGAAAACTCAAAATTACTTCGAGAGAGTTTAGACAAAGACCGACCAAAGTCCATAAAAATGAAATTAACGTCCCATATATCACAAAACCCACCATTGCCTATATACAAATACATTGAAACAATCATTTGTACCCTATTATTTTTATTAGCTCCACCAAAAGAGCCGTTGCTCTTGAACGTTGCCTCCTCCACAAATCAAGCAACATAATATTGTAATTAGTGTATATAGCTAATTTGTTTTATTTGTTTCCTAAACATGTTATTCTTTCTATTGTATATATAGACTAACAATAGGTTGTAATCGTACAAGCAATACAATACACAATTATCTTTCTATATCTCATGTTTATCATGGTATCAAGCTAGGGCATATTTTTTTTTCTCTTGCTAATCTCTGCCGTCTTATTCTTTTTCTTCTTTTCAGTCTCATCATGACAAACCCAGCCACACAAAGTGGCGAACCCACAAAAACTTCTTCACTCTCGATTATTCACGTTGAACATACGGGTCATAGCATCACTCCCGTCATGTTCAATGGGAATAACTACGATGAATGGTCCCGTTCTTTTCAACTTGCACTCATGGCTAAGGGTAAACTCGCCTATCTTGATGGCTCCGTCCCCAAACCATCACAAAATACGGATGATTTCGAAACATGGCAGTCAACGAATGCCTTAGTCTCTATGTGGATTTTAATACCATCGAACCTACCTTGCGCAATCAGATCATAGTTCGTCCCGAAGCGAAACAACTTTGGACAGACATCAAGACACGTTTCTGTCAAATTAACGAGGCCAGAATTTATCAATTGCAGTCCGATCTTTTAACATGTCGCCAGGGACCGACTGAATCCTTAGTTGCATATTATGGTCGGATGATTACTATCTGGAATGCTCTGTTGGAACACGATGCACTTCCGCCATGTTCTTGCTCTTTTTGTCCTTGTGATTGGAAACTTGTTATCACGGCTAGAAGAGAAAAAGAAAAGGTACGTATCTTCTTAATGGGAATTGATGATAGGTTTGCTAGCATACGTTCCCAGATTCTAGGAATCTCTCCCCTGCCTTCTTTAGATTTGATATATAATCGTCTTTTGCAAGACGAGGGCATCAGAAATTTATCTTCTCTTAAGTCTGACTCTACACCTGATGCTATGGCATTTGCTACTCGCTATTCTCAAGGTTCTCGTCAATCGGGGGGGGGGGGGGGGATCCCGTACCCAACGTCGTAACCCAAACGAACCCTCTAAGTATTTTTGCATAGCTTGTAAGAGACCTGGCCATAGTTTGAAATTTTGCTATCTTGTTACGGGAAAATTTCCCGAGTCATGGGGAGACCGTCCGCGGGATCGTATCTATATAGACCCTAATGCGACAGACTTGAGTAATGCTATTTTCGTCCCCGACCCGCGCCGAAAGAACTCCACGGATCAGACGAAACAGTCTGTTTCTGGGCCGTCACCAAAAGCACATATGGCTTCTACATCTATTGCTTCCATGCCCCCTGATACGTCCTCCTCCCATCCCCCTCTTGCTCAATTTGACAAGCTTAATCTCAACAATTTGACTCCACGTGAATTGGAAGAGCTGGGTACCCTCTGGCAGGCTCACAAATCTGACCAAGCAAATGAACGTCTCAATGGTAATGATTCTCTCCTTACTTGGATTATTGATACGGGAGCGTCTCAACATATGTCGGGATGTCTTTCCCATTTCTCACATCTTAAAAATATTACTCCCCTCTCTGTTGGTCTACCAAATGGAGACCTTACTATAGCCACTAAAAGTGGTGATATCAAATTATCATCCCGTCTTACTTTACAAAATGTTTTATACGTTGCTAATTTAAATTGTCATCTAATTTCAGTTTCAAATCTTCTTATGGATAGTACTCTCACCATTCAATTTTCTCACAATTTATGTCTTATTCAGGACCGTATCTCGAAGACGGTGATTGGTGCGGGTGAGCAACACGAGGGGCTCTACTACCTCACAGGTGTTAGACAAGATAAAGCCACAGCATGTATGGCCGATCCTCCGGATTCTGTTGAACTCTGGCACTGAAGGTTGGGGCACCCTTCATCCCACATTTCTCGTTATTTACCTTTTCTTAATAAAACCTCTCGAACTCTTGATAATTTTAGTAGCAAAAGTTGTGAAATTTGTTTACGCGCGAAACAGACTCGCGAACATTTTAATTTAAGCAATAATCGCGCTAATTCTATTTTTTATCTTATACATTGTGATTTATGGGGACCTTACTCCAAAAATGCCTCTTGTGGTTCTACTCATTTTTTAACAATTGCTGATAATTTTTCTCGTTCTACATGGGTTTACCTTTTACGACGGAAAAGTGATACAAAACAAACTTTACTAAATCTTTTTGCCATGATAGAACGTCAATTTGATAAGAAAATTAAAATTTTACGGACCGACAACGGTACCGAATTTCGACCTCTAATATCCTTCTTTAAAGAAAATGGAATCTTTTTTCAAACCTCTAATGTTGACACCCCTCAACAAAACGGGCGGGTGGAACGCAAACATCGTCACATCTTAAATGTCGCACGAGCCCTTCGTTTTCAAGCTGGTCTTCCTTTATATTTTTGGAATGAATGTATCTTAAGTGCCGTTTACTTAATAAATCGCACCCCGACCTCCCTTCTAAATGGAAAAACTCCTTTTGAATTGCTTTTTAATAAATCACCGCCGTTTGACACTATCCGAACCTTCGGTTGTCTTGCATATGCACGGAACTTAAATCGTTCCCATGATAAATTTGCTTCTAGGAGCCGTAAATGTATTTTCATTGGCTATCCATTTGGTAAAAAAGGTTGGCGTCTTTTTGATATGGATACATAAACCTATTTTGAGTCACGAGACGTTATTTTTGTAGAAACCGAATTTCCTTACAAACATCTCCAAATAAGTGCTTTTGATAACGAAACTAATTCTTCCTCTATCGACCCTTTGACTCTTGTCAACGACCCTATACTTGTTCCCACCTCCACTCTCTCATCCACTACTACCTCTACACCGGACGTGCACCCATCTCCCACGTCCAACACGTCTACTTCCTCTTCGCCTCAACCAACGGTACCCGAGCCCACATCAGACCCGATTCTCTCGAACAACATGGGACGGGGACATCGCACTAAGATTCCCAATTCTAATTTACAAGGCTTTATTCTTGATAAACCTCGTCCCTCGTTGCACTCACTTACCACCACCTCATCGTCCTCAGGTACTGCTTTTCCACTTTCTCACTATCTTAGCTATGAAAAGTTTTCTCCTAAACATAAAGTGTTTTTGTCGGCCGTGACTAAACATCATGAGCCTAGTTTCTTTAAAGATGCCGTGTAGGTTCCCGAATGGCGTGAAGCAATGAAACTTGAACTCGAGGCTCTTGAAAAGAACAACACTTGGACTCTTGAACACCTACCTCCGAACAAGAAAGCCATCGCCTCTAAATGGGTTACAAAATTAAATATAATGCTGATGGAACCATAGAACGATACAAAGCTCGCCTCGTTGTTATGGGCAATCGGCAAATTGAAGGCGTCGACTATAATGAAACCTTTGCTCCTACAATAAAAATGGTCACAGTTCGTACGTTACTAGCCATAGCCGCCGCCAAACAATGGATTCTTCACCAAATGGATGTTCATAATGCGTTCTTACATGGAGATCTTCATGAAGAAGTCTACATGAAGCCTCCACACGGTTTTTCTCCATCCACGGATGGTAAGGTTTGTCGCCTAAGGAAATCCCTATACGGTCTTCGTCAAGCACCTCGCTGCTGATATGCTAAACTAGCCTCTGCTCTTGTTCAATATGGTTTCCGTCAATGCCCCTATGACCACTCTTTGTTCTCTTTCTCCTGCTCTGATATCGAAGTCCATGTCCTGGTATATGTCGATGACTTGGTAATATGTGGTAACAACTCCTCTTTTATCACAAAATTTAAAGAATACTTAAGCACATGTTTCTATATGAAGGACCTCGGGACATTTAAGTACTTTCTTGGCCTTGAAATTGCCCGTAATAACTCCGCCATCTTCATCTCCCAACGAAAATACGCTCTTGACATTCTAACAGAAACAGGTCTCCTTGGGACAAAGCCCACTCCTATACCCATTGAGCCAAATCATCGTTTGGCAGTCTCTCAGGCCGAATTAATGTCCAATCCACAACCGTATCGTCGCCTCGTGGGGCGCCTTGTCTATCTCACTATCACTCGTCCTGAGTTGACTTACTCGGTACATACTCTTGCCCAATTTATGAACGCTCCCACCAAGGAGCACTGAAACGCAGCACTTACAGTTGTTCGATACTTGAAAAATTCACCAGGCCAAGGTATCCTTCTTCGTTTCGACAGTGATTTACGTCTACATGCATATTGTGATGCCAATTACGCGACATGCCCTACTAGCCGTCGCTCATTATCCGCCTAATTGGTTTTTCTGGGCTCCTCCCCCATATCATGGAAAACGAAGAAGCAAGCAACAGTGTCTCGGTCCTCGGCTGAATCTGAATACCGTGCCATGACCGTTACCGTATGTGAACTTAAATGGCTTAAGGGACTCCTTCAATCTCTCGGTCTCAAACACAACCGTCCCATTCAACTCCGATGTGATAACAAGTCGGCTCTATATATAGCCCGAAACCCGGTCTTTCACGAACGTACAAAGCACATCGAAGTTGACTGTCACTTCATTCGCGACGAAATTATAAAAGGCGTCATTGCCCCAAGCTATGTCCACACCAAAGCCCAATTAGCATATATTTTTACAAAAGCTCTTGGGCGTGCTTCTTTCGACGATTTACTTTCCAAGTTGGGTGTCTCGAATCTCCACACTCCAACTTGCGGGGGGGTATTAGCTCCACCAAAAGAGCCGTTGCTCTTGAACGTTGCCTCCTCCACAAATCAAGCAACATAATATTGTAATTAGTGTATATAGCTAATTTGTTTTATTTGTTTCCTAAACAAGTTATTCTTTCTATTGTATATATAGACTAACAATAGGTTGTAATCGTACAAGCAATACAATACACAATTATCTTTCTATATCTCATGTTTATCAATTTTCCATGAATGCCTTTAGCCCTACCTAATCAAACCATTTCACCCAAATCTCCCTCAACCATCTATTTCGTCTCCGCACTCCACAAAAATTATGCGTCCGTACTCCATACTCCTCCTTCAACCACTATTTTGACTCTATATTTGTAGATTTACAACTAATTGTATCTACGTATCCCTATTTTTTAAAAAGTAGTACTAAATTTAATTATTTTTATGTTGAATTTTTTTTTGATTAATATTTTTACTCTTTAATCATTACCTATATATTTTTACTCTTTAATTGATATACTGGTAACTTCACCAAAAAAAATTGATATACTGGTCACCATTTTAAATGTTACTATTCATCTATTATAAACAAATTTCTGTTTTATTGTTTGTATTTTTTACCCTTCAAATATTTTTGTGGTCATGTTATAAAAATTATTAATAGTCTGCTATTAATGGAATATACAATAATAAAAATAAATTCTTTTTAAAGATTTTTTCCTTTATTTTCTAGACATTTTTTTACTTTTTTTTTTTTTAATATTAATGGAGTATATCACTTGTATAAAGTGTCATTTAATCCCATCATATTCTTATTTTTTGGCCGTATCATTCAATAATTGAAGTATCATATTTTGAACATTAATCAGATTTCATATTTCACAAAATCTAGTGTTTTAGGAAAATAAAAAAGTTTAATAGAACATGGGTAATGTGGTGGGGCCTTTGGAAAAAAATAAAAAAATTGAACTTTCAACCACAGGCTGACATGTTAGCTCTCTGGTTGTTCGTTTAATATATAGGATTAAACAATCATTAAACATCAAAATAAATACTAATTGAAATTTGGGATTTTATTGTTAGAATGAATTTTACAGACAAAATCATCATTTATATTTTAAGCGTTATTTGTAGTTCTCGCCATATTCTTTCAAAACAATGTTAATCATTCAATCTACCTTAAATTATAGTTCGCGAATAAAAATACATAAATTTCTATTTTAAAAAATTTCTTTTAAGTTGAATTAATTACATATAGATCAACCGTTTTTAATGAAATAATAATAGTAGGTAGAAAAATGACCAAGACGAAGGGAGTATAATAAAAGAAGAAAATAAAAAAAATAAAAAAACAATAATAATAATCGTTGCAAAATACTAACAAACATAGTAATAATTGTGAAAAAATACTAACAAAACGTGGCAAAAGTTTAGTGGGTATATACATAACAATAAATATACCTTGACGATATATTATAACAATATACATGTTGATTAATAACTTTTTTTCTTACTATAGTAAACATATGGTTACTTAAATGTAATACTTGCCTGAATCACATTCTTTGCTATAGTGTCCTCATCTTATCAAAGTTATATGGCAAGGTGGTTCGAACTGTATAAAGTTGTGGAAGTAACGCAAATGATCCTAGTTCACCACATATTCAAAGGGGGTTGTGTGTCCTAATCTTGACATAGCTCCTTCTACAAGAATGTAGATTTTCCCCGGATATTCATGCTCATGTATAAGGACCATCTCGGACGGTATAGTTTCAATATCAACCTCTAAAACCTATAAACAATAATGGATGAAATTCATCCAACAACATATCTTTTAATTTCGATCTGTGTATCTTTCGGTAAATGACTTATAATATTGGATAAACTAGTGAGTGAATCCTTAAGTTGAGTGATCAAGCCACAAATTTTCTCTCAAAAAATTTCAGTCAAACTTTGTAACCCAACAAACTTTCTCAAAGTTTGAAGATTTTCAAACTTATTTGTCAAACAAGAATAAGGGCTAGTTATATGGAAGTTAGTAAACATAATAAATAAGAACTTAATCGATAATGAACTTATGTAGATATTGAATGTGAGTCTCAATTTAGTCGATAAGTTATCAATTTTGTTGTTGATACATGTCATTTGATAGTAGTATGAAAATTGGATAAATTGAGATACGATAAAAGAGACAATTTCTGATTTTGAACACTGTACCATAACCTCCACAACCATAAAATTAAGTCAATTTCATCTATTTAGTTAATTCAAATGTGGACACATGGTCGTTTCTAAATTTGATTGATTTATATCTTTTGGATAGACAAAGCAAGAAAAAGAATCTCCGGGTTATAAAACTAGTTCAATATAGATACACAATGATTAATAAGAAAACACAACTACCATTTCAATCAATTAATCAAATTTGTAATACTTATAGAAATGAGCTTAAGCAATCTAACAAAAGTGTTGAAGCCTCTGTGTTGGAATTCTTTTCAAACTGCCAAAATAAAATAAAATAAATAAGGACAGACATTAGTACATTCTGTTAAAACAAGTAAAACTTTAAAATGATTATTGTGTATTTATTTATGTAATATAACTAACTTACATTGATAATCGGCCTATCTTTCAAACATGCACCAGTCGTATCATGATCTATAACTTTGCAATGCCATAGCTTGAAAATATTAAGATTGCAAGTGTAAAATGAAATATTGAGATAAAGTCCAAAAAGGCCCAAATGCCATAGTTTCTTACTACCTTGAATCGGTCACGGACACACGAGCCAGTTACTTTATCAACATAGGATGTATTAGCGAAGATAAAAAAATCAAGAAAGATAAAAGTAGTAACGATCAAGTCACATATTTTCCACCCTTGCGTAAATTCATGGACAATACCGACATGATATGGTATTGCCCACGAAATAATGATCGACAAAATGGCTACCAACACCTTCCAAAACCTACATCAATATAAAGTAGTGAATTGAATTAACTAGTAGTTCATATATTTCGTCTCAATTGTAATCAACTAATTCGATTTCCGGGCATATTATTAAAAACAACATGAGTAATCACGAATTATACTCAAAGTTTAGCTACTACTTGTATGTTCAAGTCTTCCATTCACTTTCAATTAAGACATTAACCCGAAACATGGCAATTTAAACTCATATACTCTTCAAAAATACTTGATTATTTATGTAGAAAATTAATTTAACTACATATTTACACTCATACAAGATGTCAAGATTAACTACATATAACATAGAATAAAATAGAGAAAATCAAAATCATAGTAGTAGAAGGCGAAATTAAACCCTACAATAAAATAGTGAAAATAAATCAAAATCATACTAGTAAGTAGATAAAATTAAACCCATACAAGATTAATTATATAGCATAATGAACTCATATATAACTTTCAAAAATGCATCAATTTAAATGAAAGAATTCTGAAAAAAAAATACTCTTAAACTACATTTTATCAATTTTCTTACAAAAATAAATTAGGTAATAATTTAACTACATATTTAGACACTCCATGATAAAATAAAATAATTTAATGATCAAGAAATATCAAAGTAAATAAAAAAAATGGGAAAATGTATGTAGAGCTAGTATATACCTAATGAGGGTGTTGGAAAGGTCAAAGAGAAAGCGACCCAGTGGTGATGGTGGCGGTGGCAATAGCCTTCGGTAGTCCAGTTGGCGTTCAACATCGTTATCATCAGTCGTGATAAAGTTTTTGTTGGAAGGTAGTTAGAGAGGAAAACTGGCTAGGTGAATGAAGAAAGTGTATGTGTTTGCAATGCTACTGTTCTATTCGGTTGTTTACACTCAAATTTACAACTCACCACCACCTTCTTTTGTTCTTTACTGTGACTTTGCCATTTTTTTTATGTACGGAGGAGCAAAGATCCTTTGTGGATCCAATCAATTAGTCGGTTTAAAACCGTCTTTTCATGTGAGACGGTCTTTTTTTTTAGAGAAAATATTTATTTTTTGGTATTAATAATTGAGTGATTAATCATAAAAATCCGGTGTCATTAACTCTTAACTACTATGTAAATGATTTTATTTTTTAATTTGTAATTATAATTAATCAAAATTCCATATGTTTATCCACTTTTTTACCTAATGGCTTTAATTTAGTTGTAAAAGATTTAGTATGTGTTTGGTCTTGCTTTTCAAAGTGTTTTTTGGACTTAAAAATACTTTTTGGTCAAACACATCATATATTTAAAAGTTAAAATAATTTCTCAAAAACTCAAATACCATCTGTTTGCCCATAAAAATAGAAGGAGCAATTTGGTATTTCTGATTCTTGAAAACTACTTTTACAAAATCAAACTTTAAAAACAAAAACTCATTTTTAATAATCTAGGTCAAACATGCTCTCAGTGTGTGTTTGACCTTAATTTTCAAAGTGTTTTTGAACTTAAATATACTTTTTGGCCAAACATATTATAAATTTAAAATCTAATAGTAGATTCTCAAAAACTCAAACACCATGTTTTTGCGCATAAAAATAGAAGCATCAATTTGATGTTTCTGTTTCTTGAAAAACACTTTTAAAAAATTAAGATTAAAAAATAGAAACTCATTTTAAGCAAACTAGGCCAAACATGCTCGTGTCCTTGGTCCTTTTTTTTCTTTCTTAATGATTTTATATTATTTTCTTTTTCTTTATTTTTTTTGATAAAAAATGAATTATTCGATCATTTCCAAGCTACTACGGAGTATCTCATTATTATCCTAATGTTATTATGTGAAGTAGGTTATATGCATGTGTGTGATCATTTTTATAGATTCTCATTCTATTAAAATTTAACTATGTTTAATTTTAGTTATTCTTACTTATAATAAAAGTTACTATTTTCTTGCAAAACCCAACTTATTAATTAGTTGCCTTCAAAAATACTGGGACGGGTATTTTCGAAATAAAACATAAAATGCTTGTAATACATTATTTTTTGAGAAAATCATTATACTTCGTATGTCTTAAGATTGGTACATTCGTTTTAAGAAAGGGCAGCTGCAAACGAAATATTTAGTATGTCTTAGTTAAGACAAATGTATATATTGTATAGTGGAAAATGGATTACGAGTTTGAACTCTCTTTTCCTTTATGTCATAGTGTCGTACGTACTATCTTTGTGCCTTGTTTGACCTCAAAGAAATGTTAGACAATCTAAAGTTTACGTTTCATAATTACCTCAACCAATAATATTGAAGTACTATTTACTAGGAGAACATTTGGTGCACTATATATTCCCCTTCCATATGCAAAGATATTAAAAAAAAATAGGACTTGGGACATTTAGTACCTTAACGGCTTAACCTTAACCATAATCACATTGCTAAAATACCCATAATTTCAAATGATGAATATTACATACGAGTATAAACATTCACTTTAAATGAAAAGTATGTTCTCATTCATATTAGTGGAAGTAATTACCTCTTATAAAAAGTTTTTGTTTCATTGATTACAAATAAATTACTCGTTCGGTCATTTATTATCGATTCAATTTGGCACAAAGACCAAGAAAATGAGAACAACAACGACAAGGAAATAATGATAAACAAAAGGGACATACCACATGTCTCTTTGCATACATTATCTCTCCACTTGCCCACTTGTATAAACCTTACCTAGTACTAAAATAGATAACAATTGACCGGTACAGAATGAATGAGTATTACTCTAATTAATATGTAAAAGAACCTAAAATATTGACAAACTATAAAGTATGTAAACGTTACACCTTCTATTACTCATAAGACTCCAAAATTGTGCAATTAGAACAACGTCCCCAGTTTACATGGAATAAAGCAAATATGGTCAAGTCTTTTACTTTCTTGCATACGGATTGTCAAGTCTTTACTACAGTATCATTTTTTTTTGCTAAAAATATATTTTGTCAAAATAATTGGTTATTACTTGTGTAGTTGTGTATATATTTTTATTTGTATCAGATTATAATTTGTTTATCTTTTTCACTATATTTAAGCTCAAAATTCTAATCCGGAAAAAAGAGGGAAATATCCACCGGTTATAATCATTTATTTACATTTGAATTAATTGTCCCTTACAAATAATAATCCTAAAAAGATATGATAAATAAATAATAATGATGGGAGAACCGTACTAAATTTTCAATTAAATCGAGTAAGCTACATTCACAATTAGCCATATATGACTGAAGTCCTATTTCATATAAAATTATTTTTTTTGTTGAGTAACAATTTTATGTTGGAAACTCGTTGAATTTGGGATGTTCGGTTGGTAACTAAAATTGAAGCATTAAATTATAGTAGTAGAAAAACTAAATTTGTGTAGCAAGTGGTATTTAAATTGAGGCATTCACTAAGCAAATGACTTTGTACTAGACAGCTCTACGAAATGAATAACTGTTTTTTTAATTTTTTGCTGTTTTGTTAAAGGAGAACATTTTACATGCACTAACATGTTCAAGGTAACTTCTATGGATACCGCTTTGAAAGAATAGCTTAAAACATGATCCGACATAATAACGTTTTAATATTTTTAACACTATTTAAAGAAAATGGAATATTGTGCTTAGGAATTGAAGAGGCGGACACCTAGCTTCGAGTAAAGAGAGTCAAAGACGACATAACAACAAATGTTCGATGACTTACTCTCTCAAGATTCAAATGAAATTTTATATTGCATTATTTTTAAGATTATCCTATTTTTACACTGCATCTGTATTAAATAGAGTAATTTTATTCTCTTAATATAGTATCAATGAGTCCTACCTTAAGTCGATTCAAACTCAAGTTTAAGAATTCTCAAGGAGTTAAAATTCACGGGTTCAAAATTCGAGACCGAATTAAACATGTGGCGAGGTCGAATTTTGTGGTAGGACTTAGAACATCCGCAACGGTGAAATCTCAACAATTTTCATCTTAGACTTTTTCATCTTTTCTTTCTTCTATTTAGCGTCCACATCAGCTTTTCACTCACCACCAAAAATTATCAAAAAAAAAAAAACACCCACATCAACAAATACTCAACTTTACCTATAAAACGAATTGTTTATGCATTGGGTAGACCAGCCTCACTTTTCCTATAAAATGAATTGTTTATGCATTTTGGTGGGTCTGCACTCCTCTGCGTCAGTTTTCGTACCGACGAAAATTTTCGCAAGTCTTCAACCCTCATTTGTCCTCTTTAACATTTGTTTATGCATTTTTATTCCACAACCATTTTTCACCATTTTCATGAAAACAATTATCGAAATGGTGTCCACGTAGGCTCGTTTTTGACGAGCCTGTAGGAGGCTTAAACACGCCATACGTATTGGCGTGTTTAATTCAATGAACACGCCATACGTAATGGCGTGTTTAGGCAGTCCAAAAAACTAATCAAAGACAGAAGCTGAGAAATATTATCAAAGGAAACACGCCATACGTAATGGCGTGTCTTGAGAACAAAACACGCCATTACGTATGGCGTGTTTAAGCAGCCCAAATTTCTTGCCTGAGTCCAGTAGCTGCAAAATAGAAGAAAATAGAACACGCCATACGTAATGGCGTGTCTTAAGAGCCAAACACGCCAATACGTATGGCGTGTTTAGGCAGAATTTTTTTTTTTTTTTAGTATATCCGTCCCTCCGTCCCTTTCTACTAAACAAAACCTTCATTATTTCGCCTCACAAAGACATACCGCGATAGAACAAACCTCACTCCCCTTCTTATTTCTTCACCTCACACTCATCTCCGGCGAATCTCCGGCGTATCTCCGGCATTATATTGGGTTTTTGCTATTCAAATTATACATTCTACCTAATTAGCAAGGTAATTTAATTCTTTTAACTTATTTAATTTCATCTTTTGAATGTAGATTTTGCTTATTTTGTCTTGATTGTTGGTAATTATGTTGTTTTGTGCCTAGATCTACAACTTATATGTGTTAATTTAAGGTTGTTAAAAAAAAGCCCCAAATTTTCGAAACCCTAATTAGGTAGGATGAACGATTTCTGATTTTTAATTGTTGTTTAGGTATGTATTTTAGGGAAATTAGGTTATTGGTAGTTGATTTATACTAAATTTGTTCAATTTTTTTTTATAGAATGGAAATTTGTGATTTTCCTCTTATTTGTTATTGGGATGGTGAAGTGTTGGAGCAAAATGGATGTGTAACCTATAGAGGAGGGAATCAATGTTTTATTCTAGCGAGTACAAAGATGACATATCTTGAATTAGTTGAAGAGATTTATAAGGGAATTGGTGTTCAAAGTTTGGGTACTCAATTGAAGGTAATGATGAAATTTCCGAGTGCCGGGTGTTTCAAAATTGTTCCTCTTAATAATGAGGGAGCCTTTAAAGCGTTATGGGCAAGTATTCGTCATTCACATGCTCCTTCAATGGACATATTTGTAGAAGTTTCTACTAGTCAAATTGTCATTCCTACACCAAGTATTAGGCTAGATGATGTTGCTCAATTTGTTTCACTTGAAACTAATTACGTAAATGAAGGGGAATTTGATGGTAACTTAGAAGGTGATGAGATTGATGAGGAATTGGCAATACTTGATGAGAATTTGTTGGCAAATGAAGAAGATGGTGATGATGATCTTGTCTTTGCTAGTGCTCCCATCGTTGAGTTTAATAAGATTGATCAATTAGATGAGGATGAACTGAATAGCTGGAAAACTTGGGAAAATATGGTAAGATATGAACATGGGAAAGAGTTTGCGGTTGGACAAGTGTTCCCAAACAAAGCTTCACTTAGCGATGAGGTGACATCATATTGTGTTAAAGCAAATCAATTTTTCAAAGTTGCCGAATCAAAGCCTAATACTATTACCTTCAAATGTGGCCGGATTCCTACACCATGTAATTGGCGGTTAAGGGCTACACAAAAAGACTTTCATTCTGAAGTTTTTACCATTGTGACATACAATAGTCCTCATGATGAGTCTTGTGTTTGTGACATGGTACCTCAAGACCACATGAATTTGAAACGAGCATTCATAAGTCATGAGATTCGTAACCTTGTTGAGGGAGATTGGGGATATAAAGTAAACTCTGTTGTTACTTATATTTTAGATAAGTATGGTTACACAATTTCATACACCAAAGCTTGGAATGCAAAACAAAGAGCAATTGAGGAAATATTTGGAGATTGGGATAAATCATATGAGTTGCTACCTCGTTTCATGCAAGGCTTAAAAGAATCTAATCCTGGCACTATTGTTCAATTTTATACAACACCAACAACTAACCCAAATGTGCAAAAATTCAAGCGTGTTTTTGGGCATTTAAACCATGTATTGATGGCTTTGAACATTGTCGGCCAGTTTTAAGCATTGATGGAACCCACTTATATGGAAAGTTCAAGGGAACAATTTTGACAGCTATGTCAATTGATGCTAATAATCAAATTTTCCCGGTTGCTTTTGCTATTGTTGAAGCCGAAAATACCGATAGTTGGCCTTGGTTTATGTCATGCATAAGAGTATTTGTTACCAAAAGAAGTGGGTTGTGTGTCATTTCCGATAGACACAAAGGGATTATGAAAGCAATGAGTGAAGTTGGTAGTGGGTGGGAGGAGCCGTATGCCTATCATAGGGTTTGCATTCGTCATTTGGCTTCAAATGTTAATACAAGATTTAGAAATACTGCAGTTAAAGAAATGTTTGGGTCAACGGCAATGCAATTACAAAACAAGAAGTTTGACATAGGATTTCGTCGCCTAGGTGAGTTGAATAGAGAGGCACAACAATATGTTGTTGAAATTGGAATAGAGAAGTGGTCAATTTGCCATGATGGTGGACATAGATATGGAATATTGACTACTAATTTGGCGGAGGCATTTAATAATGTTCTTAAAGGAGCACGTTTTCTACCCGTAACGGCAATCATAAAGTGTGTATTTTTTAGAGTCAATGCATACTTTGTTGAGCGACGTGAGTTTGCAAGGAAACGGTTGATGAAGGGGCTTCATTATAGTCCGAAGATTACAACCTTGTTGGAGGAAAATTGCCAAAAAGGAGCATACCATAAGGTTGTGGCTTTTGACCATGTCGGAGGGGTGTACCAAGTCACAACACGTAGAGGTTCTCGACCCATGTCACATGGTAACCATTTGCACACCGTTGATTTATCCAAGAGGACATGTACTTGTAACAAGTTCCAAACATACAAGTATCCATGTTCACATGTGTATGCCGTTTGTAAAAAGAAGGGTTTAAATGCTACTCAATTTGTGGACATCGCCTATTCTACCGGAGAACACTTAGCTTCATATGCTTCTAAATTTCACCCTTTGAAAGATGAGGCTTATTGGGGTCCTTACAATGGGCCTAAAATAGTATGCGATGAGCAAAATAAACGGGGAAAAGGAAGACGGAAGAATAAAAGATTTCTTAATGAAATGGATGAGAAGAGTAAGAACAAGGTCACATGTAGTTTGTGTCGTGGTTTAGGCCACAATAAAAAAACATGTACTTTGAGAGTTAACAATTCACAAGGGTATTCTACTACTTACACTTGTCTTTAATTTTTTTTATTACCATAATTTTTTTAATTATTTGAACATTTATTTTCATGCTAATCTAATAATCTTCTTTTAAATGTGTAGGAATAATGGAACAACATCAACAACAAGGCCCGGTGAACCCGGAACTTCTCACACAACAAGAGGTACACCGGAGCAAGGCAATATTGGAAGGGCGGGACGTTGGTTCCCTTCGATGTAGGTCACACTTAGTTTCGCACAAGGGGTTTTTGGTAAGTGATCAAGTAGTTGATTTCATTAGGGACACTCAGTTTTTTTTTATTCATAGGTTAGTGGGTTTAAAGTTTAATGTGGAATTAATAAGTGCTTTGGTTGAGCGATGGAGGCCGGAAACCCATTCATTTCACTTGACTATTGGCGAGGCTATTGTGACCTTGCAAGATGTTCAAGTGTTGTTAGGGCTACGGATTAGAGGGGATATTATTAGTGGACCAACCGCTTATAATTGGCCCTTGTTAATAACTGAACTCTTAGGCAAAACACCGGGTAGTGAAGACCTTAAGGGGGCTTCTTTGAGGATTGGTTGGTTGTTAGAAAAATTTAGTGGTCTTCCGGAAGATGCAAATGAAGATGTTCTACATCAATATGTGAGGGCATATTTGCTTATCTTAATGGCAACTATCATGTTTCCGGATAAGAGTGGTAATGACATACAAGTTATTTATTTGCCTTTGTTGAGGGATTTGAGTAACTTAGATAACTACTCTTGGGGAAGTGCCGTACTTGCTACTTTGTATCGCAATTTATGTAGAGCAAGCAACGTAAAGTCCAAAGACATTGGAGGTCCCCTTGTTCTATTGCAATTGTGGGCATGGGAGAGGATTAGTATTGGTCGACCTACACTCACGAGACCCGTTAATGCTACCCATCATGGACCAAACCCATTAGGTTCACAACATCAAATCAGGATTGACTCATTGGGTCGTAGGTGGGCAAGTGTGATTCGTAAGAGGCCGGAAGGGGTGACCACACTAATTGGGTATAGGGATGCTTTTGATTCAATGCGACATGATCAGTTTACATGGCAACCTTACACCCGACAGATTTTGTCTTTTTTGCCCCCGTTTTGTTATGATGACTCCGACGATTGGACAGTGATGGCCCCTATGATTTGTTTCGACATTGTTGAGTGGCATTTTCCAAATAGGGTAGCTCGTCAATTTGGGTGGAAACAAATTATCCCGTTAAACTCTGATACCGAACCAAAATTGCACAAAGTAGACAAAAGGGGTGCCTCTTCACGGAATTGGATTGAAAAACATCAACCCTACATAGCAAATTGGGTTAGGAGGGGTGATTTTCGGTTTCGTGGTGAAGAGGATGATATTGAAATGAACTACTTCGACCCCTACATGGTTTGGTACCGGGATCGCACTATTCTTCGCTTGAACCCTTTTCCCCCACAAGCTACTTATCAAGCACCCTTTGGAGCCACAGAATATCTTGTAAGTACACTTTAATATACTTGTCTTAAAATTCTTAACCAATATATCATAAAATGTGATTAGCTTATACTACTTATTTTGTTTTAGGCGCAAGGTTTCGTCAATGTCCATAATACATGTGATACGGAGCTTCGACAAATGCCTCTTGAGGTGCCTCCACATTTCCGGACAATGGTTTCACACCTACGGGACTACTCCTCTCAATCGCTTGAACATGTAGGCTATTCCCATCTCCTTCAACCAACCGTAGAACCAAGGCAAGAAAGTTCATCAATGGTTCAAGAGTCCCTCAACTTAATGAATGTGGATGACGATGCACCATTGGTTCAATACACAAGGAGGGGTAGACGCTCGAACTCATCCATGCCGGCTAGACACTCTATGTCTTCCATGCCTTCCATGTCTTCAATGCCGGCCATGTCTTCAATGCCTTCCATGTCTTCAATGTCACCCACAATGAAGAAGCCGTCAATGAAGAAGGTACCCCGGAGCCTAAGAAAGGGTTTTGGAATCGCCTTCGACGAAAAAGCAAGAAGAAGACTTGAGGATATGATGTAATAGTTAGAAGATTAATGGTTTGTTTGACATTTTAGATGGTTAATTTCTTTGACATTTTAGTTGTAAAACTTAGATTTTAATCCCCTTGTGCGAAACATATGTGTTGTGTAAACTCGGTTTTTATTTATAATAGGCAATGGTTTGTGTTGTCCTTTGCATTGTTGAGCATTGTTGAGCATTGTTGAGTTTGGTTTTCTGTTTTGGCAAAGAAAGATACGGACGAAGGGAATTTGTGCAAAGAATGAAAAAAAAAAAATACAACTGGCTAAACACGCCATACGTATTGGCGTGTTTAAAGAGGAAGACACGCCATTACGTATGGCGTGTTTAGTTTTTGGCAATTTGATAGTCACTGGAAAGGGGTTGGAAAATTGGCTGCTGAAACCCGCCATTACGTATGGCGTGTTTTATTCCTTAGACACGCCATTATGTATGGCGTGTTTCCTTTGCTTATGTTGTCCAGCTACTGACTTTGGTTTAGTATTTTGGGCTGCCTAAACACGCCATTACGTATGGCGTGTTCATTGAAGTAAACACGCCAATACGTATGGCGTGTTTAAGCCTCCTACAGGCTCGTCAGAAACGAGCCTACGTGGACACCATTTCGATAATTGTTTTCAAAACCGACCCAAAACGACAATTCTTTTATTTTTGAGCATTATTTCAAAAACGGACTCTCATTTTATAGCCAAATGTGATCACTATTGAAAAAGAAGTTATCGTAAACTGTAATACTGGCTGTATGCCTGTATAATTGTGATTACATTTAACCATAAAATGGTCACATACGCCTGTTTGAAACTTCAAACAAAAAGTGGTCTTCTGAAACAAGAATTTGCGTTTTTCTTTAATCAGGCTTTCTTAAGACGGATATATCCGTCTTAAAAATAAACCGTGTTAAATAACACTCCACTCTCTTCACATAGATGGGAGTTGGGACAAACCTTTTGCCTTATGTGTGATACTGAATATTTAACTTATCTTTTAAGGTTAAAACGGACATGCCCGTTTTAAATAAGAACTTTTCGACCTTTAATTAATAGCTACTCAATGAAAATGAGTTATTCAACCTCATCCATTTCCCTTTAGAATGACAGATGAGAAAACTCACGACGGCTAGGTTCACTGGATAAACCTACAAATATACGTGATAGCTTGCAAACCAAATATACCAGATTAACCATCTGATAGACTCAAAGTCTAAATAGATGGCAGCCTAAGCAGCGGCGTAATGGCGTAGCCACATACTCGTGGAATCTTAAAATCCCACAGGTTTCAATTGATGTTTTTTATTATTAAATTTTTCTTATTTGAAAATTTTATGTCTTTACAACCCTTTAATAAAAGAATGGACATCAATTACATTAAAATTAACAACACACGTAAACATTTTTTGTTACACCACTGAACCTAAGACCATAAATATTCCACAGCTCTTGAGAGGCTTGACTCTTCGGCCTTAGGCCCTTTAAAAATAACTACACATATAAATCCTGATGTTTATCCTCATCATATATCTATGTCATCAAATGTGCAATGTGAGTATAAGACTTGAATAAGCACATGGAGGTTAAAATCAAAGCAATCTGAAAATTTTGTAATATGAAAAGGGTGGAAATTTGTAATACACTAATACTAAAACAATAATAAAGATCCAACCCTCTAATAATATACGAAAATCGCCTAAAATTAATAAAATATTTCTCACAAAGATTACAAGCCTTTGTTACTTAGAATGTATGAGTGCTTATTAAGCTTAATACAAACAACGATACAAATACAAATACGGTATGTAAATTCTACTTATGGCGTTTTGTAACGAACGTATCATGTTTTATTTTTGCTGTAAGGATATCAATTGAGAGAATTTTCGATGTCAATGACGAACCGGTACTTAACGTCTTTCTTTATTAGCCTTTCAATTGCTTCATTAGCATATTGTATAGGAATGATTTCGACTTTGGGATATAGTTTATTGGTAGCGCAGAACTCCAGCATTTCTCGAATAATTGTGGAACCACCACCTTTGCTGCCAGAGATTGTATTCAAGCCTATAAGAGATCATAGTGTCAGTCCAGAATTCAGATACTATAAAAAGAGTGAAGGACACGATAATCTATGTTATAAAAAGTGTGACTGAACACAAACAGAAATCGGAGAGGTGGTGCTCATGACTAGGGTTCAAATTCCGTCAGTATAAAAAAAATCGCCTTTGTGGTTTCACCAAAAAAAAAAAAAAAAGTATTAAGAGTATAAGACTTACCAAATAAAAGGCTGCCAGTACGGAATTTCACTTCAGAAGGGAAGCCTACAAGAACGTAAGACCCAAACGTCTTCAAAAGCGACATGTATGGATCAAATGCGTGATCTCCTGAGGCCGTGTCTATAATGAAATCCAACGACTTGGCTATAGCCTGCAGTAAGCAATCAATCAACTATTTGTGAAACCAATCGAATTTTATTGCAATGTTATTTCGACACTTTACTTTGCTTGTAGGAACACAAAATATTTACCTTCATTTGTTGTTCATCAGATGAAAGAACAAAATTGTCAGCACCGAGTAAATTCAGGGCTTCGTCTTTCTTTGATATGCTTGTGCTTAACACCGTGACTTTTAGCCCAAATGCTTTACCGAACAATACAGCCATATGTCCAAGGCCACCAAGGCCAATCACCCCAAGACTTTTACCAGGCTGGTCCATGTTATGGCGCACCATCGGAGAATAAACAGTAATTCCAGCACATAATAAGGGTGCTGCTAAATGTTTTGGAAGTGTTTTCGGGATCTTGAAACAGTACCTGCGCATTCAGTTCCCAAAGATTAACTCCCAACATCATTCACATAAATATAATTTTTATTTCCGCGTTCTCCTCCATTTCCTTTGAATATAATTGCAGTAATTTCATCTAAATGACTATGAGATACAAAAATACAGACCTTTGATGAATAACTATGGAAGACGAGTAACCCCCTTTCGTGATTGTACCATCTTTGTCGACTGCATTATAAGTATGAACCGACCCATTCACGCAACAGATCTCGTTCCCCTCATTGCAGTACTCACAATCACGGCATGAATTCACACAAGTTCCCACAGCGACATCATCTCCGACTTTCAAGTGCTCCACATTTGCCCCCACCTCTTGTACTGTTCCTACAATCTCATGACTTCACACCAACCAAGATTTATAAGTATTTATGACAGATGCAAAGACTAACAGCAAGACTTCTTAAACGGCATACATACCCGGGAACAACAGGGTACTTGCAGTCTCCAAGTACGTTCCTCGTCCAGATTACATCAGCGTAACAGACTCCACAGTGCGTAATTTTAATCGAAACATCATCATTTGCAACAGCCCTGAATTCAGCTAGCAAATAAGTTTGATGCAAGTCATGCTGTGAATTACTAAAGTTATGCTAACAAATATACCTTCTATGAAACTCGATAGGTGAAAGAACACCAGATGGATCTCTGGCTGCCCATCCGCGACAATTTGCAGGTGAAGTTTCTGAACTCATGTTCAACTAGTCTGTTCAGATGAATCAAAACAGAACAAAAATCATCATAAACTCCCTAATTTAAACAACTCGTCGTGTCTTGTACAAACAACAAACCCTTAAATTGTTCATACACGACTCTAGACATGGGTTTTGCTCGATGCAACATTACAAAGTGAGAAAACTCAACATACCCATGATTGTAATACTAACTGAAATCATATGAAGCAATTAACATCACAAAATCGACACGATTTTGCATAAAAAGAATATAAACAAACCTGAATGCTTTTTTTCTGTTGTTTTTCCTTACTTTGCTAGATGAAGGTACAAATATTGCAGTGAAATATTTTTGTTTGTATCATTGTATGAAACTCTATTTATATTGGATTGTTGACTTGGCTCATTAATACAGTAAATGTTGAATATTCACCTTGTAAGATGTAAGTGCTGACATATTTCCTGCATCATTTGGTCTTGTTAATACTGCTTGGATGATTCATGGTTTCATTAATGGACTTATAAAATTATATCTTTCAGAATTCAGACTATAATATGAAAATTCCAAACTTATCAACTGAATCTTTAGTCAAAAGTGCGAAGCGCCAAGTGTACGCCTATTATTTGTCGCAAACAAAAATTAAGATTGAGATTAGTTCAATTTTTCCCTAACCCGGACTAGAAATGACCATAAATACATAGGGTAGGTCTCCTGCTAATTTAGTGACCAGAATGATATAGAGTAGTTACGAACATCACAATGTTAGTTACACAAGGTTAAAAGGTGGTTACGAGTGCCAGAATAGGTACTAACAGTAACAGCATAAAATCAGATAAGCTGGAGTTAAAAGGTGGTTACGACTGCCATAATTACTCCGTTACTGGGCCAAACACAAAAACACAATGTTACTGCCAAGTTCTTGTTCCTCTAATAACTTCAGTCATACACGGGTTATGTCGAAGCTAAGCTTACATGAAACAGGGGTAGAGCTAGCCAAAGATCTTACTTTGCTTCTAGTCAATGTCCATTGACTTCTCTTCAGGCGAGACTTTACTCGACCGCCACAGCTTCACTGTCCTATCATAAGAGTATAAGACACGGTAGATATATGCTGTCCATCTGCATCACCAAGAGAAAACGACATATGTAAGGTTCCTAATGTTATATCCATGATAAATTTAAAGCAATATTTTCACAAGTTTATCATATGAACCAGTTCAACCAAAGTTGGCTGGTGTGAGTGGTAAGGATTTCATCTTTTAAACAAGTAGTCAGGGGTTCGATTCCTGACTCTTGCGAATTAAAAAGCCAAATTTGGGATGGTCAACCCATTAAATTGCCTTCAGTACCAGAAGCAGATTGCCCCAACTGTCGGTAGGGGATACTCCTGGTCAATACCTAAACTTGGAAGATTATAGTGAATAGGAGGGAATACGATAAGAAGAATCTCATACCTCCTGATATGTCCAAGGATGTAACTTTGGCTTCATGGCCGAAGAGTGTTCTGACAAGCTTGAAATCCCGAGACAACCATATCTTAGCCGTCATATCATATGAACCCGTCACCAAATAATACCCTTGTTGGGGTTCAAACTTGACCTTTGAAATAAGATTTAAATGCGCGGGAATAATATAAACAGATGTTTTCTTCCTTAAATCCCAAATCCGGCAAGTATTATCCTCACCGCCAGTAGCAAGCTGATATCCGTTTGGGGAGAAATCAATACCAAGAATAGGCTTGACATGCTCTTCGAGAGCAAGGACATTTTTTCCAGTTCGAAGATCCCAAACAAGAGCACGAGAGTCCAACCCACATGAAGCCGCAAGTGAACCGTCTGGATGGAAGCATATTCCATACACACCTCTACTATGTCCTTCTTGAAGAAGCAATTCAGTAGCGGTATTAATATCCCACATACGCCAAGTGTTGTCAAAGCTTGCAGTGGCTAAGTAATCCCCCGATGGATGGAATGCAATACGGGTCAGCCGGTCTGCATGACCTGTAAATGTAGTCAATAGAGTACCCTTAACGTCCCACAAACACGCAGTTTGATCAGCAGAAGCAGTTGCAACAATATCAGTCACAGGAGAGAATGCAATGTCGGTTGCATAATTAGTGTGTCCCTTTAAAGTACAAGTCTTGGTTAACTGAGGCATATTCCAAATTCCGCCATTTCCATTTAACGAGCAAGTTGCAATGAAATTTCCATCTTTTGAGAATGAGCAGCCAGTGAGAGGACGATCACCGCCAATCTCACTGGCGTCAAGGACAAACGTTGCTGCTCGATTGAGAGCCGGGAGAGTATCATCCCTCATACTCTTAGCACGCTGAAGACGGTTTGAGGCTCTACGTATAGAAAACTTGGCAATAAATTTACGAGCCTCCAACAATTGTTTTGAGCCTACAGTATAAAATTCATCAGCCTCTTTAGCCGTAGCCGCCATAGTTGTTGTTTCTTCTAGTTCTTGTTCATGGGCATTGATTAGGGTTTCCAATTGACCGTCAGCATCAAGCTTAGCTATAAGCGTTCGAAGACGGTCTCGTCTTTCCATTTGTCTCTCGCCGAAAAGAGTAATTGGTTCACCGAGGAGACTGAGTCGGGTTCTAACAGCAATGTCGTTGGTCGGTACAGCTAGGGCAGTCGCACGTCGATTCATCGACAAATCGTAGCTTGCCATTGGAGGAATAGTATATACTGTAAAATTGTAAATAGAAGGGTATGTTTCTCGTAACTCGTAAGGTCGATATTTATAGTGTAAGATAAACTCGTGTACCTTGACGGTAACTAGTTAGGAAACTAAAGGTATAAATCTAACAATTGGTCTCCCTTGTGACGGGTTACCATTTGTGGCGGATATTTTGTGAGTTAAAATGGTAACAAAATGGGTTAGTGGAGAAAGGGGACCACATGAATAGTGTTGCATAGAGAGAAAAAATGGGTACTTTATGAGGTAAAATGGTATCCGTCACTCAAGAGTGACGGATATGTGCCGTCACAAACAAGAATTTGTGTAAATCTAAATTCTACTATTATGAAGGAATGAGAGATATGGTATATTAGATAGGAATATAATATACTAGAGCTGATCGTTTGCGGGCTTGGGTCGGATACGGGCCGGGCCAACCTGAATTAAAAGTGTCCGGCGGGCCTATTTTTTTTTTGTACGTGTCCACTATAACATACTTATTGAAGTTGTCCATACCCGTCCAACATAAGTTAGCGGGCTTGTCCATGGGCCGCCGCGCTTTAAAATATACTCCGTAGAAGATACGTATCAAAAAAGATGTATTAGCGTACCAAAAATCGAACAATATACTACGTCTTTGTGCTACATATTACGTCCTCATACCGACATTAGGTAGTTTGAGGCATAATAAATTGCCCAAATTGATGATACAACAATTTGACTGTTATTTTCTTTCTTAATTTAATCGGGTGTTGGATTGTTACATGGACCTTGGTTAATTATTTAGTTTGGTAAATCATTTTATGGAAATAAAAATACATTATAAGCTATTAGCGGGTCTAACGGGCTGTCCACAAATATTTTTATTTAGTCCGTACCCGCCCATTAATTTAGCGGGCCGAGTTTTCCATGTCCATCTCCACTAAACTAAAAGAATAAGAAAGCTCTAATATTTTCCCGCCTAAATGAAATATTCCATATTTGAGCTTTATTATATTTTATCTACAATTGAGCCAAACTGCATAATTCCTTATAATTCTTTCCATTTAAACATTTATGTACTTACAACTGGGCCAATACTATTGTTTTTACTAACCTACTACAAGATAAGAGCATTCATGTATTGTTTTTACTTCTAAAACGAAAAAATTGCCAATAATATATATTTTTCTTACACATTAATTTAATATCTATTTCTACTCTATACAAATGAACATTTAAATTTTGGTTAATTTTTTAATTTTTTTGATTTAATATGTACATAAGTATATTTATTACAACATATATACACACAAAATAGTTTCAGCAATTTTATATAGAGTAACCGTGATGAACCTTCTATTTTCTATCTCTTAATACAAAACATTATTAATATTAAGTTTTATTCTATAGTCTATACTAAAATTTCAAATGGAGTTAAAATAAGTTAAATATAATTAAATAATTGTTAAATTCTCTAATGTTCCTATTTAAAAAACCGCGTGTGCGCGGGATTTATACTAGTTAACCATTAATTTAAAAAAAATCCTTGACCAAGCCCACTTAAGTAGCAGGCCGGACGGGCCGGGCTGGACGGGCCAGCCCGGAGATGATCAGCTCTAGAATATACCATATATCTTACGGAATAAGTTATATTATATTATTATCTTGCATAATATATTTCGCACCATCTTATTATGCAATACAATAATATATAATATAACTAATATGGTATATTCTTATCTAATATATCATATCTATTATTCTTTCCTAATACCTACCTGTTTTAGCAGGATTTCCCCTGAACGGATCCGGCTTGATCAAAGAGTAATTTGGGTATCTAGTTCTATAAGTTTGGAATATTATGAGTGAATAACAAGGGAAGAATTAAGTATAAGGAATAACGTTTCTATTATTTTGATAAGCTGAGTACAATCTTGTGTGTGTAGCTGAATATTCAGGAATAAAAATGAGAGATCAAGTGTAAATAATCGACTAATAATGAATGTCTTTACAATTGTTTGATCTTGCTATTTATAGTTCTACAAATGCTACCGTTATATTCATCCTCAATGTTTTTCCCAATTGTAGGAGATGTTGCCGGATTAATAGGGCACGCTCCCTATTAATTCGCTTGACCCGTTCCTCTCTCAACCAATCTTCAGCTTTTCCTCTTCTTTCCGTCCTGATTCATAGATGATATAGTTTCATGGTTGGACTTGGTCTTCCTTGAGAATAGGACACGGTTATTGACTCATACAACTGCACTTTTTGTTTATCTTCTTAATCCAGCTTGTTTGAATGCCCCACCAGGCTATTCCGTACTTACTATCAGGCTCTTCTTCCAGGATCTAATAGCCTGCTTATCCTATAATACTCTTCATCTGTCAAATAGTAGTCAGATTCGTCCGGCCCCTGGAGGTCTTAATCAGCCTAGAAGGGTCAGGCTAAGTTAGAATCAGACCAGGCTAAACTGGGCCTAACAATTGCCCCTTGACATTTTGCCCGTGCTGGATCAGGCCAGGGGTGAGATGTCAACTTTACCGGGTTAAACAATAAAAAGAATTATATTTACTCAATGACTCTTAGACTCCTAGTTACCGTTAAACACTTGCAACGGCTAATTTGTGTGATGTCACGCTGACAATTTTGTGTTTTCTAGGGTTTTTACACCGTTATTTCTCTCCTATAAATATGGCATTTGCGATGAGTTTGTTCTTCACAAAATTTCTTCCACTTTCCTTGCTCAACTTTCTCTAAAATTCTCCCCTATTTCCCAGGAGTCTTACTCTGCTAACTTATAATTTTTCAATAAGTAAAATTCATCACGATAAATTAAATAATAAAGGATATGGGAGCCAAAAAGCGTCCTGCACCCCAGAAGGCTGCTGCTGAACCTGAACCCAAAGACGTCCAAGAGGAGGAGGTGACTGAAATTGATCCTCCTGCTCGTGCCATAGCTTTTAAATACCAGGATTCTATTTTTTCTGCCCTTCAATCTCTGGATCCTTACTTCCCTGAAGAGAACTTATTGAAAACAAACTATGACAAGGTTTTAAGGGAGAAGAAAATAATTCCTGAGTCGACTGAGGTATGGATTCACGAGTCTTGTCCATCGAGCTAATCGGGTGTCACCTGGTTGGTTCTGTATTTTTGAATGGGCGTTCAAAGCAGACTGTAAGTTACCTTTTACTCCCTTAATGATTGACATCATTCGTGCTATGGAAGTATCACCTTTTCAGATTATGCCAATGGTTTGGAAACGTGTTCATTCCATTGAAAATTTATGTGCTAAACACAACCTTGTAATTACTATTAATGATATCAAGGCAATATATCATATGAAAAATCCTGTTGACGGTCGTTTTAATTTGAGAATTAAGTCAAAGATGTCTCCATTAATTACTAACCTGGACTCTGGAGACGATAAAAGTTGGGCGAAGACTTTCCTGTTTATCCGGACTGAGAGTCTGGGCTCAGGCTTTGACTATTTGAGATATCCTCCTTTGGAGAGTGGTACGTTTCCTGTACTCTCAATTTGCAATTTATATTGAATGAAAGTAGGGTATATAAATCTTACCTGCATATTTTTGTTTTTGTAATGTTTGTAGCTCCTGACTGGAACCATGATCCTCTTGACGAGGAGGTTGTTGCAAGGATAGACGCTTTCCTTTCTATTCCTGAGTAAGAGAGGACCTGGCCTGCCAGTCTGGGCAGGGATTTATTGCCCCGGTATATGAAGACCAAGCTGAGTGGGGTTAGAGTACCCAAAGGCAAGCCTAGCTCCACCGCTTCTCTTTCCGTATGTTTTCTATATGTCTTTATGTTAATTGCTGTCTTCTTATCGCTTCTCATCTGATATTTATGTATACTCGTTATATATTCAGTATTCAGGTCTTCTGCCAGGTTGGCCAGCTTTTCTGCAAAAGATTTAAAGACTGGGGTGGTCAGGATTGCTGAACAGTCCAAGAGCCAGGAGGCTAGTGGGAGTGACAAGACGCTTGATATTTTGGTTTCTGATGTCCAGCCTCCCCAAGAACCGCCCAGACTAGTATCACCAGAGGTCGTTCAGGCTTCTAAAAGGAGAAGGGAAGATGTTATTCTTGAAGAGGAAGGGGGAGAGAAAGAGCCTATTCAGGCTCAACCAATCAGGAGTATTAGACAAGTGTCTGCCAGGATTGACGACATGGATGCTGCCCGGGAACAGATAAATGTATTTTCTGAAAAATGGGCGGCCAAATTTTGTCTGCTAATACCCTTGAGTCTTCTACTAAAGTGGTTTCTATCCTGACTTCTCTTGTGACAAAGGCTGCTGAACTTGCTTCTCAAGCTAAGGAGGTTAGTTGTAAAAGGATGTTTTAATTGTTTATGTGCTCTTTGTGTTGCTTTGTATTGGGCTGATTAATTTCGTTTCTTGTAGGGATTGGATGTCGGGTTGGCTACTGCTTGTCAGCTCAGGGATGCCCAGGCCAGGGTTTCTACTCTGGAAGAAAAACTGGATAAGGTTAACCGTGAGCTGCACACATTCAGGGGTAATGAAGTAGTACTTCAATCTCAGCTGGCGACAACTAGAGAGGCATCCAGGGCTGCTATAGTTTGTGAGGTGGCTGCAAAAAATGTTGAGAAGGTCGTCAGGAAAGAGTTGGAGGTCATCGAGGAGAGCTGGCTGGCCGAGAAGCGAGCAATGCGGATCACCGAGGAAGAATGAAGAGCTTGGTCTTTGAAAAGGAATTAGTGGAGGCGCGGCTTGCTGATTGCCGCTCGGTACTTCTTTGGAAAAGGCCGGGTTGATGCCATGAGGGATCCGGAATCTGACCGGGCTAATTGGGATCCGGACCGGGATGAGACAGCATTGGACACTCAGTATCCTGATTTGGCCAACATGGGTCAAGAAGAAGAAGTGGATTCTCCTCCTTCCAAGGAAAAATCTGATGATCAGAAAATGGTGGATGGTTGTGAGTCGGTTACTGGCTCAAAACCTTCTTAGGTTTATGTTTTTCTTCTTTGTTTTGGCCCATCCAGAGGGGATGTTCCTGGAATTGATATTTTAGGTAATTTTTTTTTTTTTTTTCATTTTTTTTTTTCATTTTTTTTTTGGCCCATCCAGGGGAGATGTCCCTGGAATGGATAATTATTAGGTATGTGGCAAGGCTGGCTATTTTTGATGAATAAATTTTTGGTCTTTGTTGGTTCCTTTTTGTGTTTTGATAAGGTACTTTTGTAGTATTGGATGTCTTACTGGATCTGGTCAGTTATTCGACTGGATCGGGCCAGTTTCTTGTGCTGGATCTGGCCAGTTTATTGTGTTATGGGTGAAGTTGTTGCCTGTCTGGAGGGCTTATGTCCCCTGCCTTTCTGGAGGGCTTATGACCCATCTATGTTATACAATCCAGGAATAGATTTTCCAGGTTTGTATGTTAAGTTGAGTTCAATATTTTAAGGCTTGTTTTTGCAACTGAAAGTTGGGTATCAGTTGGATATTGGTGGGGGTGGCCCCCAATCTTTAAGATTTGTTTTAAGTAAAGTGCAGTATATAAAACAAGTATTGAAGATTCTACTTGGTAAAAAGAAATATGAGAATATTGACAAGTACTTGGGCACATCATGGGAGAAATTATATAAGGCATTTATTCATATAATGGCAAGTATCATACATGTAGTTTCATATCAAGCCAGGCAAGAAATGTCAAGGTGAAAATTATACCTGGACTGGGAGATATATTTTATATGTGAAATAGTTTTAAGTGTGCAATATTCCAAGCTCTTGGGATCATTTCGCCGTCCAGGGTTTGTAACCTATAAGCTCCCTGGCCGACTATTGAGTCAATCGGTAGGGACTTTCCCGTGTTGGGGCCAATTTGCCAAAGATTCTTTTCTTTTGTGTTTTGGAAGACTTTCCCGAGGACCAGATCTCCTACCCCGAATACCCTGGCTTTGACATCTTGTTGTAGCTTTTCGCAACTCTTTGCCGATATCTTTGCCCAATCTAATCTTGTTGCATCTCTTAGCTCTTCCGTTAAGTCCAGGTTGTCCTCCATTAGAGGTATATTGCTTGTTATTGTGTTCAGCCGCATCTGGCTGATGGAATGTCTACCTCAGTGGGATTATCGCTTCACATCCATAGACCAAGGAGTAGGGGGTTTGGCCTGTGGATGTTTTAGGCGTGGTTCTGTCAGCCCAGAGGACCAGGGGGAGCTCTTTAGCCCATCTGCATTTCCTTCTTTCTAGCTTCTTCTTTATGCAGCTGATTACTACTTTGTTACTGGATTCTGCCTGACCGTTAGCTTTTGGATATCCTGGTGTGGAGGTTACCAGATTGATGTTCCATTGAGCACAGAAGGCTGCTGTTCTTTTTCCCACGAATTGCGTGCCATTGTCGCATACTATTTCAGAGAGGATGTCATATCTACATATGATGTTGTGTTTGATGAATGCTATGACATCCTTTTCCTTGACTTGCCTGTATGAATCAACTTCTATCCACTTGGAGAAGTAATCAGTTATTGCTAGCATGAAAACTTTTTGTCCGGGTGCTTGAGGTAGTTTCCCTACTATATTCATGCCCCACTTCAAAATGGCCAGGGTGCGGATATGGAATGTAGTTCCTCAGATGGCTGATGGATATATGGTCCGTGAATCTGACAAGCTTTACATTTAGAGCTAAATTCCAGGCAATCGGCCCTCAAGGTGGGCCAATAATAACCTTGTTCGAGTACTTTGCTTGCGGACTTCTTCCACCTTTATGATTTCCACGATCCTTCATGGATTTCGATAATATCTGCTCAGCTTCTTGTGGCTCTAGGCATCTAAGGTATGGCCCAGCCTGCGATTTCTTAAAAAGCACGTTGTTAATAATGGTATATGAAGCAGCTTTTATTTTTAGTGCTCTGGCATCTTGCTTATTTAGGGGGAGGATTCCCTGTTGTAGCCAGTCATAGTAAGGTTTTGTCCAAGAAATGGCAACATAAATTGGGAAACTTTCATCTTGTTTATTTATTGCAGGTTCTAATAAATGTACGATGGGTATTTTGTCGAAGTCAAGGGGACTGAAGTTGGATCCTAGGCCGGCTAAGGCGTCGGCCTGGGTATTCAAGTCCCTGGGAATTTGGTCAATATTAAAATTGCGGAATTTTAATTTTAAAATTTGAACAATTTCCAAATAAAGTATCATTTTTGAGTCTTTTGCAGTATATATTCCGTTTACTTGGTTGGAAATAAGAAGGAAATCAGTACGTACCTTTAGGTTTTGCACACCAAGGTCAATACATACCTTTAATCCAGCTATTAGGGCTTCATATTCTGCCTCATTGTTGGTAGCCTCAAATGCACAGCTTATAGCCTGTACTATCTTATCCCCCTGTGGCGATTTTAGTACTACCCCCAGGCCTGTGCCCCTCATGTTGGCTGCACCATCGACAAATAGGGTCCATTCTAGGTCCGTTTGGTCGCTGGTCAGTTTATTTACTTCTTTTATTAGGTCGGGTTCTAGGGTTGGACTAAAATCAGCCACAAAGTCTGCTAGTGCTTGTAATTTAATTGTTGTCCTTGGCTCAAATGTTATGTTGTATGTGCTCAGTTGGACTGACCATTTGCACATTCGTCCGGACAATTCTGGCTTCCTAAGTACAGACTTGATAGGAAGATTGGTTCTGACTATTATAGGGTGGCTTTCAAAGTATGGTCTTAATTTTGTGCAACTCATAATTAAAGCTAAAACATATTTTTCAAGCAGGCCATACCGATCTCTCGCATCCAAGACTTTTACTTACGTAATAGACGGTGTTGTTGTCCGTCTGCTTCTTTGACCAAGACCGACCGACAAGATTTTCGTGGATCGATGTATACTTTGTCGGGGGTTCATCTTTGACTGGTTTTGCCAGCAAGGGAGGAGAGGATAGATATGTTTTCAGGTCTTCAAAGGCAGCCTCATGATCAGGGGTCCATTGAAAGTCCTTGTTCTTCCTTAGCAGATTATAGAATGATTTGCACCTCTCTGACGATCTTGAAATGACACTACTACAAATCCAGGCAACTACAACGCCCCTTTAACAACGATTATTCACGAAAATCACAATAGACGTTGTAGAATGTATGGCGCGAATTTTACTAAAATAAATTACAACGGGTATGGTTATAAAAACCGTTGTTATTAGTTTTAACAACGGGTCACACATGCACAACCGTTGTTAATAATTTGGCGCAAAATTGGCGCAAAGTTAGTGAAAAGTAATAACAACGGTTATTTTTGAAACCCGTTGTTAAAACTTATTTAACAACGGGTGTTTTTTACAACCGTTGTTAAAACATATTTGACAACGGTTGTTGTTTAATAACCGTTGTCAATACCTTCCATACTATAAACCACACAAACAGAAATCTGCTGCAGCCACAAAACACAACCCTTATTAATACACAAACACAAACACAGCAGACAAACAAACACAAAACACATACACACTCTCTTTCTCTCTTTCTCTCTTTCTCTCTTTCTCTCTTTCTCATCGTCGCTTTATCTTCTCGCCGTCACTGTGATTTCATCGTCTATTACGTTCTGTATTTATCAGGTAAATCTCGCCGTCACTGTTAGTTTCATCGTCATTATTTTCTTTTTCTATTTATTTCTTTTGCATGTATATGTTTGTATCGACCATTATGTTATTTGTTTAAGTATTGTTCGCATAATTAGTTAGTAAAACAATGAAGAAGCAAGATGAAGAAGTAAGATAAACATAATTAATATATATATATATTTATAAATACATAAATTAAAAAAAAAATTACATATGTAAAAATGCAATTCTTATATTTTCATAGAGGATCTTATTCTGCTCTATCGTATCCGTCCTCTCCTCCTTGGCTATTTGGAGGTTTCGTTCAGCAGTTGCTATATCGTCATATAGCCGCAATCGCTCGCTCCGTCAAGCCATCTTCTTTGGCGTGCTTCAGTGCGGATCGAGCATCCGCAAGGTAGCTCCTGAAACTTTTCTCAATATGGAGGAACCGGCGGATGAAGTTGTTGTTGTTCTCGATCATGGTAAGAGTCTTAAGGATGAAATCATTCATTTTGTTGGAGTTTTTTGAGTTTGTTTTGAAAGATTAAGTAGAGTTTGTTTTAGCAGTTAGGGTTTGGAGATGAATATATTGAGATAATGGAAATGTTAGTTGAGATATGCAATGTATTTATACTAAGCAATGTGTGGGTTGAGTTGCTTTTTAATTAATATATATGTTAGGAAGTTGTGCCATAATCATCATCATATCTCTCAATAATGCTGCTTCAAATCTTATTACTAACCCTTCTCATTCCATATTATCCGTTCATATGTACAAAGGATGTCGGTAATAATGCATGCATCGGAATTCTAACAGGCCGTAATTATGCATGCATCTAGTAATATTTAATTTATTTATTTTTTTATTTTTTAAGAACAAACAACAACGGTTATTTTAAAACAACCCGTTGTCTTTAATTTAGTTATAACAACGGTTTTGTATATTAAAACCCGTTGTTATAACTTTCCCCCCAAAATTGAGTCACACTTTCCACAACGGGTTTTTATACATAAAACCGTTGTTAATAGTTTTAACAACGGTTTCCTTAAGAAAACTAACCGTTGTTAAAACCTTCTACAACGGACGCTTTAACAACGTCCGCTTTTTTATATAACAACGGTTTTTGACCGTTGTTATAGCCTGTATCTGTAGTAGTGTGAACCTGTTCAGGGCTGCTATTCTTCCAGTCAACTTTTGTATGTCTTTGACCGTCTTTGGTGGTTCTACCTCCAGGATAGCTTTGATCTGTTCAGGGATGGCTTCTATTCCTCTTTTTGTCACCATATAGCCCAAGAATTTGCCTACTGAGACTCCAAAATGGCATTTTTGTGGGTTGAGCTTCATATTGAATTTCTCCAGTATTTGAAAGGCTACTTCCAAGTCTTTGACGTGGTCTTCTGCCTTTTTTGACTTGACTACCATGTCATCTATGTAGACTTCCATGGTATATCCTATTTGGTCTTTGAACCTCATGTTGACTAGCCTTTGATAGGTTGCACCTGCATTCTTTAATCCAAAGGGCATAGCAGTATAACAATATATACCTCTTTCAGTAATGAAAGCTGTGCTTTCCGATCTGCGGGGTGCATCTTTATTTGATTGAATCCGCTGGAGGCATCCATGAATGTTAACATTTCGTGGCCTGCAGTGGCATCCACCATTGCATCGATGTGTGGCAGGGGAAATGGATCTTTTGGGCAGGCTTTGTTTAGGTCGGTGTAGTCTACACAGACTCTCCATTTGCCATTTTTCTTTTGGATGACTACTACGTTTGCAAGCCAGTCAGGGCACATTACTTCCCTAATCATTCCCATGTCCAGTAGCTTGTCGACTTCTTGGTTGATGATTTCATGCCTTTTTGCAGCAAATTTTCTTCTCTTTTGCTGTACAGGCTTAAAGGATTTGTCAATATTCAACTTATGAGTTATAATATCAGCATCTATACCAGTCATATCAAAATGTGACCAAGAAAAACAAGACATTTTAGTTTTGAGAAAGCTGACCAGATTGGGTCTGACCGAGTCTGGTGCATCTGACCCTACAAGTACTTTCCTGTCAGGGAATTCTGGGTCCAACATGACCTCTCCTGTTTCCATCTGTGATTGTGCAATATACTCTTCCCTGACAGGTGACTTTAATTGCTATGCAAGGGACTTACCTGACTTTGAGGGTTTCAAAGCCTTAGTGTAACATTCCTGAGCCGTCCTCTGTTCTCCCCTGATGGTGGTTATCCCCCATTCGGTTGGTATTTTCACACATTGATGGTATGTTGATGGGATTGCTTTGACATTGTGGATCCATGGTCTGCCCAGGATTACATTATATGAGGATAGGCAATCCATTACTCCAAATCTTTCATATGAAGCCACGCCTTCCACATAGGTTGGCAGGCTGATTTCTCGTAGGGTGTTCTTTGTTTCTACGCTGAATCCAACCAGGACGCTGGATTTCTTGATGATCTTTCCTTCATCTATCTTCATAGCTTTGAGGACGTCAAGCATCACCAGATTGATTGAACTGCCTCCGTCTATCAGGATTCTTGATACCTTAGCTGTGCCAATTTGCATGGTGATTACCAAGCTGTCATGGTGTAGATCCGATATTCCCTGCAGGTCCGAGTCATCAAAAGTAATAGCAGGCAATGACTTGGACCTTGAAGGGGGCTGAAGTCTGGATTCCCTGGATATTCTTTTGGCAGCTGAGCTGGTCAGACCACAGATTTCCGATCCTCCATTTATGAACTTAACTTCATAGATGGGGGGAGGAGAAGGATCTCTGCCGTTCCCTGAATCTCTCTTGTTTTGTCCTTCATCTTTGTTCTTTGGCTGCTGGATTAAGTCCTTCAAAAAGCCTCTCTTTAGGAGATATGCCACCTGTTTCCTGAGTTGGATGCATTCTTCTGTGGTGTGCCCGATGTCCTGATGGAAGTCACACCATCTTGTTGGGTCTTTCTTAGGGTTGTCGGATTTCTTGGGCCATCTGACTGTATCTCCCAGGCTTTCCAGGCGTTTGATTAATCCTGCAGTATTAATAGAGAAGTTATATTTAGGAATAGTTGGAAGGCTAGAGAGGTTACCTTTGTGTTCTTGTGCCATGTTGACTTCAGATCGTTCAGGCCTGGAATAGGGTGCTGATCTGGGGTTGCCTCCTTTCTGGTAGGAGCTTTTCCTGTTAGTGTGTCCATAGCCTTGCTTTCCTCCGGATGAGTTCGTCCTGAAATTGAGATCTTCTTCCAATCTGACATGCTCTAAGGCGATGGATTGAACAGTGGCAAAGGTTGGGCATGCTTTCTTGGTTAAGTCTGCATAGATGTCACTATCAAGCAGGACTCCTTGCCTGAAGGCTTCTACCGCTGTCTCTTCATCACACCTGGGAATGGCCACCTTCTCTTTGACAAACCTTGCCAGGAATTCTTTGAGAGATTCTTCAGGAAGTTGCTTTACCCTGAATAGGTTACTGGGTCTCTTGGCCATATCTCTGCTGCTTGCGAATTGTTGATTGAAAGCATTGATTAATTCTGCAAAAATTCTTGATACCTCCATTTGGGAGATTAATGAACCATCACTAGTACAAAAAGTCCTATTGACATCGCCTTAGTTACATCATTTCTTAATAAAAACGATGTAATCTTTAATATTGGAGTTATTAACATTGGTTTAAAAATCAAAACGATGTTATTTATATTATATTAACATCGGTTTATATGAAAACCGATGTTAATATATCGACATTACATCAGTTTTCTTAAAACCGAGGTCATAACCGTTGACAATTATTTTAAAGGACTTTCAAATACATCGGTTGTAACCGATGTCATTAAAACAAGTCCTTCACGCGTCAAACACGTAATACTCAGACCGACCTTTCAGTTACCCGCATAATTCCCACGAAAAACCCTTCCCCCACGCAAAAACCCTTACCCCTTTGCTTCCCACAAAAACCCACGCACCCATCGTCGTCGCCTCCTCTTTTTCCGGCCACCACAATTCTTATCTACCCGTCGTCACGCACTTTTTGCGAACCCCTCAATCGATTTTCTTGCTTTGACCCGTATGATCTATTAATCGGTATGCCTGCATCCAATTTTTTTTTATTGTTTCTCCAATTATTTTGCAATTACATATGCTGTAGTCAATTATATGTGACAACTATTTGGTTACTTGTATGATATGTGAAAGCAATCTGAAGTTATTTGCGATTGTTAGAATTCAATATAGCGATTTAGGGCTCTGGTACTTCTGTTAATTGTTACGGAGTAATACCGTCTTATGCTACAATTAGCACCGTCTTATGCTACTGCTGATGAAAACAATAATTTGCGTTCTTAGAAATCATTCGCTTGTTGTTGCTGACTAGTTGTTGTTGTTGCTGTGTGAAACTAGTTACGTGTATTTTGGGATTGATGCTCGTTTTAATATCCCCGCTTGATTATTGTTTTGTTCTGTGAAATTTTTTCGCAATAATGATACTGATGACAATGTTTTGTTTCCTTTTCCAATGAATCGAAAGGTTCACTTTTCATCCGTTTCGGATTAGGATGGTATATAGAAAAATAACTCACTGAATTAACCTTTTGCCAGTTCCATAAACATACGGATTATCTAATACTTCCTCTGTTGTACTATATAGTGACGGTTTTGTTGTAGGAATTGAGTCAAGTGACGGTCTGACTTTCAATTTGACAAAATAGTACAAAAAAAAATGAAACTTGTAAAAATATTTTTGTGTTGAAAATTACCCTAATAAGAGCAACAGTTCATAGTTTTTATGTATTTTTTTTAAGAGAGATTTAATGTTGAAGTGTGTCTCTTAAATCTTAGAACTACTTATTAGTAGCCGGGTTCAAGATCAGATATTTTATTAGTAATACTATCGGGTGAGACGTCCCTAGGCGAGGCGGTGACTGTACCTCTAAGAGAAGCTAAAATGCTATTATCAAAACTAGATCATATTAATAGATCCCTGCACTGTGTCCTCAGAGTCTATGCAAGTGCAAAATTTGAGGAAGTTTGGTTATAGTTCACTCACTAGTATTATAGTGTCATTTTATGAATACATATCAAATCTTACTTGGATAGATTGAGAGGAATTTTCTTCTCCTTGCATTATGGCATCCAATGGCCAGGTGGGTCCATCGTATGAACACAGGGTTTAATGCAATGTGCTCGAAAATGAATCATCGTCATCATTGGTAACAGAAGCCAAATAACAGGATGTATACAAAGTCAACTGTTTAATATGTTGCATTAGTAGTGGGTACGGCTTGACTATGGTCCTTAATAGTTCAGACCTGCTGAATGTTTTTTTCAGTTCCAAGGCTTCTATTCACAAATTGTCCGTTAATATCTCCGCCAGTTTGTTAATGGTTCTGGTTTTTGTACAAGTCGGATAAGATATGCAGCTTTATGTTTGATTACTAGTACAAGTCGCCAGTAATTTGTGTACTTTCATTAATAAATGCCGCTGCATTTGAGAATCTTGTGTCTATGCAATTGATTGATTAAATTAGCTGCTTAAGGGGTGGTAGTGATGAAAATTGTTGCTGTTTTGCGAATGCGTTTCATTAATAAGTTAAGTTACTTTTTGTTTATGACTTTGCTTAAGTTCAAGGACACAATCGAAATTCATAACTACATGGAACTTAAGCAAAGACCAACCAGTCTTGCTTATGACTCTACTGTCTATGCACTTAACTTAACTGTCACTGAAACTTCAGTTCCACAATTCCATCCTCACTAATATGGCAGCGACTGATATGTGAATTATTTACACCTTATTTCCCTCTTTCTTTGACGCATTCCGGCTCATAACGAGTCGGTTTCGTGTGCCTTTCCTTGCATTTGTGCCCGATCCCCGTACTTGTCATTTTGTGTGCCCTTTTGTAGGAACCGAGTCGAGTATGAAGGAATTGGGGCAAGAAAAGGCATTCTAATGCCTTTACATGAAGAAAAGGGAGATGAAGGATTTTGAAGAATAAATCCCCTGCCGGTAGGCCGGCAGCCGGCCCACCGGTAGAGGATATGGCTATATGGAGAAAATGGAGGAAACCAGCCAAGAGAGTGTTCTCTGCGGCGGCCGGCAAACTGCCCACCGGCGGGGAACACAATCCCATACTTAGTCAAATTTTTGAAGAAGTTTTTGGCCAAAGTTCAAGCAACGCGCTACCGGCCTGGTGTAGCCGGCGCCGGTCAACCAACCTACAGAGGGTACCGATATGAAGAATTGGAAGAAAATCTCAAGAAGAGGAAATCCTCTGCCGGCAAGGCCGGTAAGGCCACCCACCGGGCAGGGGATTACGCAACCTTCATTTCTCTCGCTTTTTGAAAGAACGCTGCTGCAGAGAGGAGGCCGGCAGCCGCCCGCCGGTAGAGGAGCACTTTACACGCAAATGGGCTTTTCCACTCTTTCCTCCCTTAATCCAATGATAGCCTATAAATACCCCCTCCTTAAACCCTTTTGCACATAACCCTAGATCTGAGAACTTTCCTTATTAATTGTAATCCTTTCTTAATCAAGCACTAATCTTTCCTTAATCTTTCCTTAATATTTAGTAAAACTAGTAATTGTTAGTTAGAATCAATAGCTTACTCTTGTTCTTTGAAGTTTGTATTGGGGATTTTGAAGGGTTTTCCTTCTTATTAATCAATCAAGCATTCATCTTTCCTTTTGTTGGTATAATTCCTCTCCTTTCTTTTACTTGTTTATCATTTGTTTACATTTTCCTTGTCTTTTGATATTGCTATAGCATTCATCATGTCTCCTCCTTGTGTTGTTTGCTTCCCTTCTCTATTTAGCATAATTTCCCTTAACATGAGTGAGTAGATCCCTTCTAGGGTTTAGGGTGATTCTTTATGGAATTTATGGGCATGATTCTTTGAATATTTTGGTCTTTGGTGAAATTGTTTAACTTTCCTATTCATTGCATTCAAGGTGTTTGTTGATTTGCTCAAGTGAAAGCTTTTGCCTTTCTTGCATTATTGCTTAATTCTCCCTTGGAATGAAAGTTTTTGGGGGTCTTGATGTTTGTCTAGGAGGGGTGTGATGCTTAATGAAAATTAGTAGCCACCTTTAAGATAGCCAAGACATTGGTTCTTCATCTTAGGTTAATCTCTCACCATTGACCCTTTTTGATCTTCATGTTTGCCCCTAAACCATATTGATGACCCCGAAGGCCCTAGCTTTTAATTAACCGTATTCATTATCATAAACTTGTTTGTCTTTTGCTTTAGTGATTATAACCAAAACCCTTTCTTTTAATTTTGATTAAACTTGACTCTTAATCGAGCTTTGTAGCAACCCCCGCCGTCCTTGAGTTCGACCCCGACTAAATACTACGTTTTTTCGGGTTTTAAAAATAGTTTTGGTATAGGAAGTAGACGACAAATTTCCTACTATCAAATGGCGCCGTTGCCAGGGATGGCGTTAGGTTATGCTTAGTTTTATTTAGAGTCTTTGCTTTAATCTTGTCTCTATTGTTAGTTTGCTTTAGTAGTTGATTGTTGTTTGTAGAGTGTGTGTGATTTTTGCCTTTCCCTAGTGTGTAAAAACACTAGGAGACTTACGATTCGTTAAGTGTATGCCTAGAAGGAATCACCAAGCTCTTCTATTCAACTCCGACCCCGAGAGGCTTTTTAGGACCTTGAGGACTAGGACTCTTGAAAGAGTAAGGAATAATTCCACCCAAGCAAACATTGGTCAACCAAACTCACACATCCCACAAAATTTTGATACAACAACTACGATTCAACCAAATACCACAATTGAGACTTTAGTAGAGAACCCCTTTCATAACTTCCTTAATTACAATAGTCCACCTCAAACACCACCACATCAAGAACCAAACCACCCACCACAAATGGCTCTTAGAGATCACAACCGGCCTAACCATAATGATTCATGTAATCCCATCAATTTTGGCACCTTGGCCCCAAACAACTTTGAAATGCATCCCGCCCAAGCCGGGTTAGTTGAGAAGGACTTGTTTGGAGGTCATATTGAGGAGGATGCCCATGCTCATCTCCGGAAGTTTAAGAGGAAAGTTTCGATGATGAAGAAGAATGGGGTGTCCGAAGACACCTTGAGAATGATGTTGTTTCCGTTTTCGTTGACGGGCAAAGCGGACCGGTGGTTGAACATTCACCCACCGGATACTTTCACTACTTGGGATGACTTAGCCCAAGCATTTATGGCCAAGTACTACCCTTCCTCAAAGACCGCGATGCTCCGCAACGAGATCCATACGTTCCAACAAGAGGATGGGGAGTCCTTAGGTGAGGCTTGGGACCGTTACCAAGACTTGATAGCAAGTTGCCCCCACCATGGAATACCGGAATGGTACATTACTCAAACATTTTTCCAAACTCTACTACCAAGAACTAAGGAGATGGTAAATGCCTCCGCGGGGGGAGGTTTTGACCACTTGAATGATGAAGAGGGCACGGCATTGATAAAAAAAATGGTAGACTCGGAGGCAAACTATGGTTCTAGAGGGAACATGCTACGAAGGAACGGGAAATTTCCTAAGGAAAATGCCTCCAACTCCGAGACAAATGCCAAGCTCGACTTGCTCACAAAGCAATTTGAGAAGTTTTCAAAGAATCAAGTGAACCAAGCCGCGACCTCATATGGGCCGCCCATGGAAGAAGTTGCTCAAGTCGCGAGTTGTGAACTTTGTGGAGGAAGTGGTCATACATATGACTTGTGTGGCAACAATTACAGTGGTGCCTATGAAGAGAATGCTCAAGAGGTGAACGCTTTTCAAAGTTACAACAACAATCCTAGACCACCAAGGCCTCCTTACAACAACCCAAACACCTACAATCCAAATACCAATTTCTACCACCCCGGGTTAAGGAACCACCCCAACTTTAGTTACAAAAGCACCAATGTTCAAAACCCCCAACATCTCCAACCACAAACCCAAACCAATCCACCCGGTTTTGCTCAACCAAGAGGAATTCTCCAAAACCCAAGAAATAATTTTGGAAATCAAAACCAATGGTCAAGCAACAATCCACCCCAAAACTATGGCAACCAACAACAAGGGCACCAAGAGTTTGGTGGAAACCAAAGCAACCAAGGGTTTTACCAAGGGAATCAAGTAAATCAAGCAAATCAAGGATTTGGGCAAGGGTATGTTCAAGGGTCTCAAGAACAAGGTCAAGGATCAAACTTCAACAACTATGGTCCGAGAGGTAACTTTCAAGTGGGGCAAAACAACAACCAAGGTCCCAATGCTAGATATGACTATGGGTTCCCTTTACCCATAGCCAACCAACCTCATCAAGAACCCCAAGGTGAGCTCTCTCAAGTGGAGCTTTTGAAGATGATTAAGAACATGCAACTTCAACATAGCCAAGAGATAGCTAATTTTGCAAAAGCTACTCAACAAGAACAAGCAAACTTGAGGGCTACATTTCTTAAGGACATGAGGGAAATGGAATCTAGGATGGCTTCTCATGCTATGGCTAACCCTCAAAGGCCGCCCGGTGGTTTGTTGGCTCAAGAACAAAGCTCCAAAGATGCCTCAAATAGCCACCATGCTCATGCGGTAGTGCTAAGGAGTGGTTTAGAGCTTGAGGACCCTTACAAAGACCTTGAGTTGGAAGTTGATGAAGATCCCAAGGGGAATGAGGTAGAAGTGGATGATGACGAGGAAAGCTCACCCATTGAGGCTTCGGGTAAAGCTAATGAAGACAAGAAAGGAAAGAAAGCTTGTGAAGATTTGACTAGAAGAGGAATTCAAGTGGGCAAGGATGTTGATGGATATGTGGAAGACCTCCCTTATGAGGAGGAAGCTATTGAATAAATACCTTTGCAACATTCTAAAAAGGTAACAAAAAGTTCGGCTCCTCCAAAGGTATCTTCCAATTCCCAACTTGTTTCTAAAATTCCTTACCCTTCAAGAGCCATAAAGAGTAGGGAAAACCTCAAGTATGCCAAATTTTGTGATATGCTTGAGAAACTTGAGGTTACCCTACCCTTTACGGAAGTGATAATGAACATGCCAACCTACTCAAAATTTTTAAAAGACATTTTGACAAGGAAAAGAGTCTTGGGTGACCAAGAAATAGTGGCTATGGAAGAAGCATGTAGTGCTCATATCCTTAACAAATTGCCCACTAAACTTGGTGACCCGGGAAGCTTTTCCATTCCTTGCGTAGTTGGCGGTGTTCCTATCTCTAGAGCTCTTTGTGACTTGGGAGCAAGTGTTAGTGTTATTCCTTTGAAAGTTGCAAGAAGGATTGGCATTCAAAACTTGGCTCCCACTACCATGACTCTCCAATTGGCAGATAGATCCGTCAAACGCCCTATGGGGGTGCTTGAGGACGTGCCCGTCAAGGTTGGAAAGTTTTTGATTCCCACCGATTTTGTTGTCCTTGATATTCCGGAGGATAGCCACACTCCCATCATCCTAGGTAGGCCATTTTTGGCTACCGGAGGAGTTCTTATTGATGTGAAGAATGGGCGGCTAACCTTCCAAATTGAGGGCAACAAAATCGAATTTAACTTGCCAAATTTGATGAAAGGTCCAAGTGTAGAAAGATTGAGCACAATCGAGGTAATTGATGAAGTAGTGCACGAAGTAGCCCGTGAAGAGGCGGAGATGGAAGAGGTTTTTCAAATCTCTTTACATGATGAGGCAATGAAAGAGGATCACGAAGTTGATGAGGAACTATTAAAGAAAGTGGAGGGCTTTCTCCCTCCAAAGGTACAACTCAAACCCTTGCCTCCCTCCCTCAAATATGCTTTCCTTGATGAGGGAGAGGCCTATCCGGTGATCGTTAATGCTAACCTAAGTGAGTCCCAAGAAAAGAAGCTTTTGGAAATCTTGAAAACTCATAGAGGAGCACTTGGGTATAGCATTGATGACATCAAAGGCTTAAGTCCGAGTTTGTGCATGCATAGAATAGTTTTGGAAGAGGGGAGTCAACCCAAGGTTGACGGTCTTAGGAGGATTAACCCAAAGATGGCCGAGGTGGTGAAAAGTGAAGTGTTGAAACTCCTAGAGGCCGGTATTATATACCAAATTACCGATAGCAAATGGGTTAGTCCGGTCCACGTGGTACCCAAAAAGGGGGGGATACAAATGGTTGAACAAGAGGATGGCACCACACCCTACCCACTAGACCCGTGACCGGGTGGCGAATGTGTATTGACTACCGCAAGCTCAATGCCGCCACCCTCAAAGACCACTTCCCAATTCCCTTCATTGACCAAATGCTAGAAAGGCTCGCGGGCCATGCATATTATTGCTTCTTAGACGGTTATTCCGGGTTTTTCCAAATTCCCATCCACCCGGATGACCAAGAGAAGACGACCTTCACTTGTCCAATAGGGGTCTATGCCTACCGTAGGATGCCATTCGGGCTTTGTAATGCGCCCGGCACCTTCCAAAGGTGCATGATGGCAATATTTTCAGATTTCCTTGAAAAAAGCATGGAAGTCTTCATGGACGACTTTAGTGTCCATGGGGACTCATTTGAGCTTGGTCTTGAGAACTTGGCTAGTGTGTTGAAACGGTGTGAGGAGCATAACCTCGTCCTTAATTGGGAAAAGTGCCATTTCATGGTGGAGGAGGGGGTTGTCCTCGGTCACATCGTTTCAAGGAGGGGTATTGAGGTCGATGGGGCCAAAGTTGCGGTCATAGAGAACTTGTCACCCCCTTCCAATGTTAAGGGAGTGAGAAGTTTTCTAGGTCATGCCGGGTTTTATCGGCGTTTTATCAAGGATTTTTCAAAAATAGCAAAGCCCCTAACCTCATTACTCCTTAAGGATTCCCCCTTTGTGTTTGATGATTCTTGTCTTGAAGCTTTTAATAGGTTGAAGAGAGCATTGGTCACGGCACCGATAATCCGGTCTCCGGATTGGAATCTTCCCTTTGAGATAATGTGTGATGCTTCGGACTTCGCGGTTGGTGCGGTACTTGGGCACGCGCAAGTTGTGGATAAGAAGCATCATGTGATATATTACACAAGCAAGACTATTGATCAAACTCAATGTGGATATGCTACTACCGAAAAGGAAATGTTGGCAATTGTTCATGCCGTGGAGAAATTTCGGCAATACCTTGTCGGGTCTAAGGTGGTGGTTTACTCCGATCACACCGCCTTGAGACAATTGATGGTGAAGAAAGATGCAAAGCCCCGACTCTTGAGATGGGTCCTTCTTCTTCAAGAATTTGATTTAGAGATTAAGGATAAGGCCGGTTCGGAAAACGTTGTAGCCGACCACTTATCTAGATTGACCGTTGAAGACCATGGGTTAGAAGACAAGAGTGGACCCATAAATGAGTGATTGCGGGATGATGGACTCATGGAAGTTACCGCCAAAACCCCTTGGTTTGCGGATCTTGCAAACTACATTGTGAGTGGTTTCCTACCGGATGAAATGGAACCAAGAGAAAGGCGGAAGTTGAGAAATGATGCTAGGAGATACTTTTGGAATGATCCCCACTTGTTCCGCAAGTGTGGGGATGGAATGTTCCGGAGATGTGTTTCAAGAGAGGAGGGCTTGGAGATTGTTGACCGGGTCCACAATTCCGCCTATGGAGGACACTTGGCCACCTCTAGAACAATTGCCAAGATCCTCCAAGGTGGGTTTTATTGGCCCTCCATGTTCAAAGACATTCACTACTTGGTTAAATCTTGTGATGCTTGTCAAAGAGTTGGGAACATTGGGAAGAGAAGTGAGATGCCCTTGACTAACATATTGGAGATTGAGCTTTTTGATTGTTGGGGCATAGACTTCATGGGACCCTTTCCCAACTCTTGTGGAAATGAATACATCTTGGTTGCGGTGGACTATGTATCCAAATGGATTGAAGCGGTTGCCTCCCCCACCAATGATAGCAAGGTTGTAATGAAGCTTTTTAAAGGCACGATTTTTCCAAGGTTCGGAACACCAAGAGTGGTCATAAGTGATGGTGGATCTCATTTCCGCAAAAGTACCTTCAAAGCTCTACTTGAATCACATGGAGTGCGGCACAAAACCGCACTTGCCTACCACCCTCAAACTAGTGGGCAAGTGGAGGTTTCTAACCGCCAAATTAAAGCCATTTTGGAGAAAGTCACCAACAAGAGCCGGAAAGATTGGCCAAAAGCTCCCGGATGTCTTATGGGCATTGAGAACCGCCTTCAAGACACCCCTTGGCACCACCCCGTATAAGCTTGTGTACGGGAAAGCTTGCCATTTGCCGGTGGAGTTGGAACACAAAGCTTGGTGGGCTCTTAAAGAAATGAATTTTGACTTTGATGCCGCCGGAGAAGTGCGCTTTCTCCAAATGAATGAGCTTGAGGAATTGAGATTGGAGGCTTATGAGAGCTCCAAAATCTACAAATACCAAACGAAGAAATGGCATGATGCCAAGATCATGAAGAAAGAGGTAAGTGTTGGAGACCTTGTTCTCCTTTTTAACTCCAAAATCAAGGTGTTTTCGGGCAAGCTCAAATCACGATGGTCCGGACCCTTTAAAGTGATGAAAGTATTTCCTTATGGTGCTTTCGAGCTATGGAGTGAAGAAGGGGGAACTTTTAGGGTCAATGGGCAAAGAATCAAGCGCTACTATGACGGTGATAGCAAAGGTCCCATCGAAGTGCTCTATCTCGGGGAACCCCTCCCCGAGGAGAGGGCAAGTTGAAACTCTCGAAAGTGAATTGGTTTGGTGGTGTTCCACAAGAACCACCATTTGTAAATAGCATGCATGTAGGTAGAATTTGAGATAGTTTGGATTGAACATTCTTGACGAAGTTGAATTTGGAGGTGGGACCCCTAGCCTCGAGATCCCGACACGAGTCGTCGGTTTGAAAGTTGAAAACTCGAGAATTGGGCAAGATTAGGACTTGGAAGTTTATTGTTGAGGAATTGAGGGAAAACAAGTTGAAAATGAAGAGATGTAACCCTCTGCTTGGTGGGCCGTGGCAAGGTGCCCTCCAACGGCAGCGCGTTGAAAATTTTTTGTGAAAATTGAAGGAATTAAGCTGAGGAGAATTCCCTGCCGGCAGGCCGGCAGCCGGCCCACCGGCAGGGAGATCCATCCTTGTTGAAGAAGGCGAAGAGTTGAAGGAGAGGAATCCTCTACCGGCAGGCCGGCAGCCGGCCCACCGGCAGAGGAATGCTTACTGAGCCAAAAATGAAGAAGGTATTAGGAGAAGGACTGCCTACCGGCAGGCCGGCAGCCGGCCCACCGGTAGGGGATCTCTTGCTTTTGTGAATGTTGGGAATTTGAAGAAGAAGGAAACCCCTGCCGGCAGGCCGGCAGCCGGCTCACCGGTAGGGGAACCACTGAACATCAAAAAAGGGAGTATTGGGAAATTCTCTGCCGGTGGACCGGCAGCCGGTGCCCTCCACCGGCAGCGCGTTGGATTTATTTTTGAAGAACTTCGAATCCCCTACCGGCTGCCCGGCTGCCGGTTCGACAAACCGGCAGGGGCTCTTTATAACCCCAATATGCTACCCGTGAATCTCATTTCTTTTTCCCTTCTTCACTCATCTCCCTCTTTCCTCACCTCCATTTCCACCCAAACCATCACCTCACCCTCACAATCACCATCAATCCACCTCCTCACCTCACCCTCCTTCATTCCCCTCATCCTCCTTCCCTTCTAGCCTTTATTTCCTTCTTCAACCATGGCAAACAAGAGAACTAGGTCGGAAATGGCGGAAGCTCAACGGCTTTTGGTTGAGGCGGCGGCGAGCGACACTAACCCGGATCCCGACTTCCCGGATGTTGAGTTCGTCACTCAAGAGCAAAAAGGTAAATTTATCTTGTTCAAAAATCGCCCCTTAACCCCGACAAAATTTATTTGTAGACCGGCTATGAGAAATATGGGACTAGACAACGAAACCTTCGAGTTGTTTAAGGGTGTTGGTATGAAAGGCTTATATGATTTGCATGAGGAAACTTATCCCCGCCTCACTTGGGAATTCCTTAGTAGTTTCCGTCTTGATAAGCACCGACAAACCCGTATGGTTGAGCAAATTCACTTCCGGTTGATGAACCGTGATCATTCCTTGTCCCTAGGAAGGCTTTGCCGAATTTTCGGCCTTAACAACCCCCCAAAATTCAAGGCACCCGAGACCGCTCACTTTTCTCGGGTGTGGAAAGCCATCTCGGGCTTAGATGACCAAACCGGCGTGAAAAGGCCGGAGATTGCATGCCACAATGCCCCCATTCGCATTTGGCACCGATTTGTGGGAGGTTCTATTTTTGCGACCCATGAGCCATGGGTTTTTCGGGTTACCGAATTGGAGATTTTGGGGTCTTACTTGCTCACCACCCCGGCCCCCTATGAAATCAATGTGGGTCACCATTTGGCCCTCCACTTGCAATCACTTTCTAAATCGCCGGGGCAAAAAGTCCCTCTTCATGTGGGTGGGATAATAACCCGAATTGCCAAGAACCTTGACCGGCCGGTGAACTTGAACAACATGAGGTGGATCCGGGGGGAGACCTACATCACCAAGCAATGGTTAACGAAAAACCTAGAGTGGATCAAGGTCAATCCTTTTGATGGAATCGAGTATTGGCAAGTTCAAAAGAAAAATTTCGTCCCAATTCCCAATGCCTCCAAATTCAAAATCAAGCCCGGTGAGGAGTCCTACCTCCTTGAGATTGAGGAAGAGCCCGATGAGACCCGACCTCCCCCGACCAACCCCATCACCTATGGTCGTGACAACCGGAGGGAAACTCCATCCTCCCTCCACTACTCCATGCCCTCCTTCCGACCGCCTTCCACCTTCCAACCTCAACCTTGGGGGGGTAACTTTGGTGAAGGCTCCTCTAGCAACGTCCCTCCTCCCCCGCCTCCTATGCATGCCGATTTGGTCAAATTCATGAGTGACATGCGGTTGGGTTTGGAAACCGCCGCTAGTGAAAGGCGGGGTATTGAACAAAGGTTGGATCGGATATATTATGACACCTCCGTGGGTCAATTTCCGATTTATGATGATTATATGAGGAGGAACTACGAGCACCCTCAACATCTCCACCCCTCCTACTACCTTGAGCCGGATGGTGGTTACCACAAGGATAACCGGTTTGTCTACGCCGACATCAATATCCGGCCGGATTATTTCGCCCCACCCGTTTTTCCCCCTCCCGCTTCTCAAGAGGAGGGGCATGATGCTCAATGGTTCGGGGGTACACCCTCCATTTTCTCCCACCCCGAGGTTGGGAGTGGCTCCGGGGCGGCCTCCGGCGGCTTCCTTTCGTCCGGCGGGAATTTCGGCGATTCCACCGCTCTCATGAACACCGACGACTTCCTTCGAGAGTCCGTGTTTGCAGCGGTGGACGGAGATGACAATGATGATGATAATGATAATAATGATGATGATGATGACGGGGACTTTGAGTCTTAGGCGGCCTCGAGTTTGGCCTATCTTTCCTCCCTTTTCAATCCAAAGCCTTCGGTATGCTCCCCACATTCAATCCAAATGTCAAGTATGTCCCCCAACAATCCAAACTTCTCATTCATATTTAAATTTTGTATGCATTTAGTTAGAAATTCATATAATTGCATTCATATAAAATTGCATTAGATTTCAATTTGTAATATATTGTCACATTTAGTAATTGCATTCACTTAGGATAACTTGCATTGTCATTTAAATTTTGCATATAGAATAGAGCATGCATTGCATTTTCAAAATCAAAACCAACTAAAAAATCGAAAAATGACTAAAATCGCCAAAAACATGTTATTTTATTTCACTCAATTGCCCTCCCATGTAAATGAATAAGTGTGGGGAGGGCCTAAAAAAAACCAAAAACATGCATTTTAATTTCCAAAAATCAAAAATACCAAAAATATGTTATTTTTATTTTCAAAAATTAAAAAAACCACCAAAAATATGTTGTTTATTTTTCCTATTCTCTCCCTATACTTTGTTCCATTGAGGACAATGTAAATTTCAAGTGTGGGGAGGGAAATATCCACTTTGTGAATATTTGTTTGCACCTTTAAATTTGATAAAAATTCAAAAAATGCCTAAAAATTGAAAAATTTCAAAAATTCAAAAAAATTGCATTGTATATATATGTTTGTCTAACAAGTGGTGCAGGCACATACGGGACATTTGAGGCATCAGGAGACTAGAAGACCGCTCGGTTCAATCTTTCTTATCTCTTTCTCCTTTTCCATTCCTTTTCTTTTACAATTGTTGTATGTATGGAGGAGGATGGGCTATGTTGATGAGGATGTTCCATTTTGGAACTTGGTGTGTGTTGCTTACGTCTTTGCTAGGTTTAGACAATTGTTGCATGTTTATTTAGGTTGCTAGTACTTAGAAATGCATTTCGTACCTTGTGAATACGTGTTTGTTGCTTTATTTACATTTTGCATCGAGTTTGTATATAAATTTTTGAACAAATTTGGTCTAGGAAGGGAGTATGATACCTCAATGATGATATTGTCTTGGCCACGTCTTTCCCCTCCTATTGGCTTGCACCTTGTGACATCCTCGTTATATACGGGAAATGAGGCTAGACCGGAGAGTTTTGACCACCTTGTGAGACCATAGACCGTAGACTAGGCCTAGATTTCGACCTAGCTACTCAAATGTGAGGATTAGAGCCTCCTTGGGACCGGTACATCCATACCCGGTCCCCCTTTAGGTGTGAGTAGGCTCCTCGCGTGGCGTGTCACATCACGACGCACAAGCATGGCGTCCTTTCCTTTTAGACCATGAGATGTTCATTTGTATGCATATTTTGAAACAACAAGTTGCATTTCAATTTTTGAGCCTCACATTGCCAAATAAGCCTAATTTTTCGACCCTTTAGACTAGGACCGATTTTGTTTACCCCTTTTGAGCCTTGACCTTTCATTTGATACCTACAACACTAACTACAACCCAAAAACAACCGACCTTGATCAAGAAAGTTGTCTATGAGTTTGGGTAGTATGAAGCAAGGGGATTTGAATCTTGGTTTAGTGGATGTGCACAATCCATTTGAGTCGGAATGATGGTTTAGTTTGGTATGCTTTGAATAAAGAGGTTTTTGAAATAAGAAAAAGAAAAAGAAAAGAAAATAGAAAAAAAGAAAAATGTAATGAAAAAAGAAAAAAATTTGCACTATTACTTTGTTGATGAGAAAAAGCCAAGCAACACTCCTTCATCAAAGGAGTAGAAAAAGGCGTTGCAAAAATAAAGGGGAAATGATGTTTTTCCAAATGAGTCGGATCTTCAAATTTTTGTGTGATTTAGGCAACTAATATCATGTTCTTTTTGATTCATTCATTTGTTGTAATAAGTTGGGAAGAAAAGGGAAATTTTGACAACTACTTGATCTTAAACTCCAAATGAGCCATATCGGTGCTTGCACCAATCCCGTTTCGACCCTTCGCCTAGCCCCATTACAACCCTTGTTTCTTGTATGCATATTTTTCCTTTTTTTTTTGCATCTCACTAATGGTCTTGTAGGAGAGAATTCCATGTTAGATTGCGGGCATGTCTCACGAGTCGAGTAGATGAGTGATTTTGGTTACTTTTTGCACAAAAATCACCCGTTCCAAAAACGAAATGAGAGATTAGTGAAAACCGTGAGGAAGTCGGTAGTCTTGGTCCCCTTAGTCATGGGTCAATTTGGTTGAATCTTGAGTGTGTCATGTGATTCTCGAAGGTTAGGCTTTGTTTCCCCCTTTCCCGCCTTTGAATTTGTTTCCTAGGCATTTGGTTGTCAAATTTAGGTTGTTTGAGCCACCATTAGGGCATTGACACCCCGCCGGGACTATGAGATGGTATCTCCCGACCAAAACCTTTAATCGTTCAAAGTAAAAAGGCCGCTTAGATGAGGAAAGCGGTTTGATTTTTGTGATGCATCATATATGTTGGCTTGTGCTTAATTGAATGTTTGCATCAAAAATTTTGTAGCAAGACCCAACTTGCCTTGCAATAGGGCACTCTCCCCTCATGGGTGCCAAATTGTGAGTTGAAGGGGCGTTGAGTGCGCTAATACTCGATCGGCTTAAGTAGTAGGTTAGTTGAGTGATGCTTATATTGTGCACTCACTCTCCTTGTCTATTTTAGTAGGGACTTGTGCATTGATTTTGGACTTACTCGAGGACGAGTAAGGTTTAAGTGTGGGGAGGTTGATATGTGAATTATTTACACCTTATTTCCCTCTTTCTTTGACGCATTCCGGCTCATAACGAGTCGGTTTCGTGTGCCTTTCCTTGCATTTGTGCCCGATCCCCGTACTTGTCATTTTGTGTGCCCTTTTGTAGGAACCGAGTCGAGTATGAAGGAATTGGGGCAAGAAAAGGCATTCTAATGCCTTTACATGAAGAAAAGGGAGATGAAGGATTTTGAAGAATAAATCCCCTGCCGCGGGTGGCCGCCCACCGGTAGAGGATATGGCTATATGGAGAAAATGGAGGAAACCAGCCAAGAGAGTGTTCTCTGTGGCGGGCGGCCGGCCTGCCCACCGGCGGGGAACACAATCCCATACTTAGTCAAATTTTTGAAGAAGTTTTTGGCCAAAGTTCAAGCAACGCGCTACCGCCTGGTGGCCGTGGCAACCAGCAACCGGAGAGGGTACCGATATGAAGAATTGGAAGAAAATCTCAAGAAGAGGAAATCCTCTGCCGGCGGAGCCGAAACCGCCCACCCGGCAGGGATTACGCAACCTTCATTTCTCTCGGTTTTTGAAAGAAACGCTGCTGCGAGAGGAGGCCGAAGAGCGGCCCGCCAAGCAGAGGAGCACTTTACACGCAAATGGGCTTTTCCACTCTTTCCTCTCTTAATCCAATGATAGCCTATAAATACCCCCTCCTTAAACCCTTTTGCACATAACCCTAGATCTGAGAACTTTCCTTATTAATTGTAATCCTTTCTTAATCAAGCACTAATCTTTCCTTAATATTTAGTAAAACTAGTAATTGTTAGTTAGAATCAATAGCTTACTCTTGTTCTTTGAAGTTTGTATTGGGGATTTTGAAGGGTTTTCCTTCTTATTAATCAATCAAGCATTCATCTTTCCTTTTGTTGGTATAATTCCTCTCCTTTCGTTTACTTGTTTATCATTTGTTTACATTTTCCTTGTCTTTTGATATTGCTATAGCATTCATCATGTCTCCTCCTTGTGTTGTTTGCTTCCCTTCTCTATTTAGCATAATTTCCCTTAACATGAGTGAGTAGATCCCTTCTAGGGTTTAGGGTGATTCTTTATGGAATTTATGGGCATGATTCTTTGAATATTTTGGTCTTTGGTGAAATTGTTTAACTTTCCTATTCATTGCATTCAAGGTGTTTGTTGATTTGCTCAAGTGAAAGCTTTTGCCTTTCTTGCATTATTGCTTAATTCTCCCTTGGAATGAAAGTTTTTGGGGGTCTTGATGTTTGTCTAGGAGGGGTGTGATGCTTAATGAAAATTAGTAGCCACCTTTAAGATAGCCAAGACATTGGTTCTTCATCTTAGGTTAATCTCTCACCATTGACCCTTTTTTATCTTCATGTTTGCCCCTAAACCATATTGATGACCCCGAAGGCCCTAGCTTTTAATTAACCGTATTCATTATCATAAACTTGTTTGTCTTTTGCTTTAGTGATTATAACCAAAACCCTTTCTTTTAATTTTGATTAAA